>NC_143432.1:4515441-4816470 GCF_059467195.1 Physcomitrium patens
TTTCAACATGATAATGATCCCAAACATACGGCAAAAAGTGTTCAGTTTTGGCTCTCTTCACAGCCATTTTAGCTCCTTCGATGGCTAGGTCAATCTCCAGATTTGAATCCAATGGAACATTTTTGGGCCCTTCTCTAACAGCGTTTAAGCCAAGTCTCTCCAAGGCCAAGAGGTGTTCAAGAATTGTGGGAGAATGTTTGTAGTATTTACCCTAGTTTTGATGCAAAAGATTGTGAGAAACTATACAAAAGTATGCCAAGAAGGATTTCAGCTGTTTTGGAAGCAAAAGGTTATTGGACTAAATATTGAAGTTTGAGGATTTTCTTTGAACAATACTGAGTACAAGACATAGTTGTTGATTTGACTTTATAGAAGGATGTTTAGTTATCAATTTGATGTGCAACTTTGTACATGTGTACGAGACTGAGTGTATTATTCCATGTAACTTTCAGATTTATAAAGCAATCATTGAAATTTCTGTAATTGCTCTTGAAAGTTGGCACTTCAGATTTTGTACTCGGTTTTGTTTATCACTGTATATATGAAATCAAACTTGATGTATCTACGAAATTTATGTAATAGCACAGTAAATTTATGTAATAACATAGTAAATTCTCAATTAAGTAAAAAGCTTGGCACATTCTAAATGGTATACATATGCTGAGCACAACACAATAGGAATAATCTCCTTTGAGAAAGAAGAACTTATCATTGACCGTTTCAAAGATATACTCGAGAGAAAGTGACCCAAAAAAGTAGCCATGCAATATGCTGTCTTCTAGTTTAACATTAAACAAATTACACCTTGATCTTACTGATAACCCACTTTTCCTCTCTGCTTCATCCACATAATGGGTTTAAACGCATATCTTTAGATCCCATGTGTAAAGAATCCATTCAGAAAAGACAGAATGGGATTGGGTGCCCAAGCCATAAATATCTGACGCATAGAACCCGGTGAAAAGAGATGCAGCATCCATAACCGTCGTCGCTGTTCCAGAGCCTCCGAAAACAGAATCTTCGCTCACACGTCTTATGCACCCATCTTTCGCTATCTCCACCCAGGTTGCCAAATTCTCACCCGAAATCCATCACTCACGGGAGGATCGGCGGCATCTTCTAGATTTGTCATCATCCTCGCCCCAGCGCTACTTAAGAAAATTTCTGCCTTCATCCTATGCACCGTGCCTTCTTATACTGTGCCTAACATTCTTATTACCCGCACCAGGTCCTGCTAGTTGTTGTGTCTATTTGCCTGTAGCAATTCTGTCCTCCAGAGTCTGAAGCAATGGCGGCGACCATGAGCATTTCCGCTGCGGGAGTGGCCACGGGACTGGGTGCCAATGTGGAGCTCAAGAGCAATGTCGGGTCCAGCTCGAGCTCGGTGGCGGGGGTCCGCCTGTTCACCTCGCGCAAGGCGCAGCTCAGGCGCTGTGCCGCGCCGGCCACCAGCGCGTCGCTGTACTCCGATGCCAATTACGACCTGAACAACTACAAGTTCGCCCCCATCAAGGAGTCCATTGTGGCCCGCGAGATGACCCGGCGCTACATGACCGACATGATCACCCACGCCGACACCGACGTGGTGGTGGTGGGTGCTGGGTCCGCGGGGCTGTCGTGCGCGTACGAGCTGTCCAAGAACCCCAACGTGAAGGTGGCCATCGTGGAGCAGTCGGTGTCGCCTGGAGGAGGCGCGTGGTTAGGCGGGCAATTGTTCTCGGCCATGATCGTACGCAAGCCGGCGCACCGGTTCCTGGACGAGATCGAGGTGCCGTACGAGGAGATGGAGAACTACGTGGTGATCAAGCACGCGGCGCTGTTCACGTCCACGATCATGAGCAAGCTGCTGGCGCGGCCGAACGTGAAGCTGTTCAACGCGGTGGCGGCGGAGGATCTGATCATCCGGGGCGACCGGGTGTCGGGCGTGGTGACGAACTGGGCGCTGGTGGCGCAGAACCACAACACACAGTCGTGCATGGACCCGAACGTGATGGAGGCGAAGGTGGTGGTGTCGTCGTGCGGGCACGACGGGCCATTCGGGGCGACCGGGGTGAAGCGGCTGCGGAGCATCGGGATGATCGAGAGCGTGCCGGGGATGAAGTGCCTGGACATGAACGCGGCGGAGGACGCGATTGTGAAGCACACGCGGGAGGTGGTGCCAGGGATGATCGTGACGGGCATGGAGGTGGCGGAGATCGACGGGTCGCCGAGAATGGTGCTCATTCCTTCGGTTTCCCCTTCCGTAATTATTATTTCTCTCTTTGCAATTACATCATCTGTAAGTAGTGTGATTAATTGATTGATTTGTTTCTGTTAGGGACCCACATTCGGAGCGATGATGATATCCGGGCAGAAGGCGGCTCACTTGGCGCTGAAGGCTTTGGGGCTTCCCAACGAACTGGACGGAAACTACAAACCTAATGTTCACCCTGAATTGGTTCTTGCATCCACTGACGATGAGACGGCATCAGCTTAAATATCTTTTCAGCAGAAAGTTGATTCGAATTTGTTCTGTATCGATGTACATAGCATTACCGGAGTTCAGTAATTGTTCTTAGGTGTGTACAGGACAAGTAACATTTCTGCTGATTAATAATTTCAAGTTGGGTGTTAGTCGTGGGTTGGGTTGGTTGATCGGATAATAGTGGGTGGAGGTATCACAGTGTTGTTTACTCTATTTAGGTGACCTTTGATAGTCTGTACCCTTTTTTGTTTCCTCGTAATGAAGACCTGTGTTTCGTATCTAATACTTTTGGCGCCGGGGGTGCTTGCATCTAGCAGGCTGAGAGAGTCCCTTAAAACCTGATCAGGGTAATACCTGCGAAGGGAGTGTGCCGGTAAATTTTTTGTGCAGGTATTTTGAGATCGCATCATGCAGCCGATGAGGAGCACAATGGATACTGGATTCTGAAAATTTTTTGATGCGGTTGTTCCACTGTATTGATTTTGTTGGTATGCATGTTGTGTGTCGTGTTTCCCATGTTCGATCCTTGCCCCCTGCAGGAATGATGATACTCGCTGTTGATGCGTTCACTGTCGGCTTTCTCAACCTCTCTGTTGAAGGCAGATTTAAGGGGATAGCCTTGTGGTAGGAATTGTCTTGTACGCCATGCCATCAGCTGAGAGGGTACCTTGCTGCTTTCTTACACTAACTCGTTGTGTGTTGAAATGTGTTACTCTTCATCTTGATTTCCAGCCTAAACAGTCTCATGTTGAACAGTTGGCTTGTCTTGGAACTTGTATAGCTTAGGATCATAGAACATGACGAGTATGGGCCTATTGTACCATTTCGAGCGACGCATATTAATGAGACTTGATCTATTCAAGCAGTTCTGATACATCGTTTATTCACACAAATACCCTTGGCATTTGTAGTCTATTTACATACTATTTTATTTGCGTGTTGCTAAAAAATGCAACAGAAATACTTTCGTTACTATTGGATAATTACGTTTTTTGTAATTTCCGTTGTACTATGTAACAAAATATGTGCTGGTCGGATAGTTAAAATTGATAAGTCGTTCTCTATTATCAAATGTATACCAGTCGATATAACTTCCTAGGTATACTCCTTCCAACATTATCATTGCCAAATTCTATTTTCTGGTACAATGTCGTGGAAGTTAGCTAAGTTTCGAAACCCAAAAATTCTGTATTCCAGAAAGTTAGAACCATGGAGAGGAAATGTATATAATCGCATCTGAGGAAGTAGCAAACAAAAAATGGGAAATATGGACAAGCTGCTGGAAGAAATTTTTTTAAGGTGGGAGCTGACTTCAGCTTAGTTAGCGTTGTGAATCATCAAAGCTTCACGCAAATTGAAGATACTCCAAGAGTTTCAATTTTCCCCTACTTCTCATCCTTCAATGCAGCTGCCATGTTGCGAATGGAGGGTTTTCTAAACCTAGATCTGGTGTCTAATTGAGATTTACAGCCTGCTAGTACATGTCATGTGACATTGGTATAGTTCTGCTTTCTCAGTTAAGCCCTATAGTGCCCAAGTACATATACGTGGCATGGTAAAAGTTGTATTTGGAGAAATTTGTGCTTTTCTTCATATATACCCCGTCATAATATAATAAGTTTTATGGTATGATGTCCAAATTAATAAATGCACCAATTTTTGTAATAAAAATATTTGGTTTATTCCAATCCTTGCTGTAAAAACCATATAATAATATGTAATATAAAATACAACATACTTCCATTTAAAATATTATATACACATTATTATTTTTAGTTCAAAATTGAATCCATACTTGTTGTCAAATTACTGCATTTATAATAGTTTTTGGAAGCATATGTTACAACCACCTCCAAAACATTTACCTAGTATGTCTCATAAATTGTTAAAAGAATCCTGTTATTCATCAAAGATTGCATATTATGTACTCTATGCTTAAATTAGAGAAAAATGAATAAATATATTCTTCTATTATCTACTTTATTTAGATGACTTACATAGCATGGCTTAACCTTCAATTCATAAAATTATGCATGAAGCTATAAATTTCTCCATAATTTATAAGCTTGCTTCTTATATAATTTTTATTCTTGGAGTATAAATATATTATCACTAAAATATATATTAATTATGTAGATTTTGAATTAAGTCATTTGTGATTATCATTTAAACTTTCAGTATCATATATCATATTTTGTAACTCAACATATAATAAGTAAGGAATAAAAAAAAACTTTAAACTACTTGTTTCAATTATTTTAGAAAAAATCGTGTTTTTCTTCTCTTTGGTTCTCAAACTTTCTTTTACTTTCATGATTATAGGAATCTTCGTCAAAAACTTTATTTTTTCCAATATCTCAAATTTTTAAACATTGAAAAATAGACATATATATATTAAATAAGATCAAAGAAATAAAATATATACTTACTTTTTAGATCTTAAATCACCTTAAATAAAAAATATATATATAAAAAAAAAGATTGAATATTTTGATTAGATAATAATATTATGTATTTTTCTACTATTAGCTACTTATATATCTTTTATTTAAAAAATCATCTTTCTATTGACTAATGTCATCATACATTCTTTTTGTGTATTGGCTTCATAAGTAAAGTTTTGTTCCAAGATTTGAATCAATATATATATTATGTAAAGAATTCACATTTTGTATATATTGATTGCAATATTCTTTATTTGTCAAGAACTTCATTAAAGTTATGTATAAATAGATAGTGTAATAAAAAAATTATTGAATAGAGCTTCTACTTCTTTTATTGCTATGCTTTTTAGATAAAATTTTTAATAAATTATTTTTTATTTTTTAGCTTTGATATAAATTTTTTTAGCATAATCTAATTAATCACACTATAAAATCAAATAATATTTTATTTCTTATTTTTAGATAAGAATCTATTCCATCCAAGGTAATTATTTATGCAATGTATCTTTATTTGGTCCATCTTCAACTTATTTATTGATTTGGTTAATCACTTCTACACATTGTTAGAATTTTATTTGCAATCATTTTAATTTTGAAAGCCACTAATTAGTGACAATCTATTTTTAAAATCTTAATCTTTCTTTCTTTATATAGTTTTATTCAATTAGATATATTTATTGCCTTTTGTAGTCATTGATAGGATTACAAATCCAATTAGCATTATAAATGTTTCTATTTCAAGATTCTTCTACTTTGGAATGCATTTTAGTTTTCAATGGTTATTCTAATTCTTCTAGTTATGGCGGTAATTTATCAAATACATAGAAGTAGCATTTACAAGACATATCATCTATCTAAGGTATTCATAAGTATTTTTTATTTTTTCTGGAACTAATATATTCTTACCTATGATTAACAATAGTAGAATAATTTCTTCTTTTTGTATCTTTATATATTCTAGTGTTCCTTCTTCTTAATTTTTTATATTATTATTCTATTTTATATTAGTTATAATTTGAAGTTGAAGCTCTATATTTTTTTTTTTTTGTATTCTATTATTGATTATTTTGTACTAATCTATTTGATTGTATTTTTTTTAGACTAAAATCTCATTAATGCATCAATATTTAACTATTGTCTTAGAACAATATTTTTCATACTTTTTAAACAACCATCAAGCCATATTTAGATGTCTCCTAATATCTTGTATTTCTTTTATGTTTATTTGATATAGATATATAATACATACCATTGTAAATTTGTTAACATAAGTTAAATTTTTATATGCCTTCAAATTGAGTTTTTATAAACACATCTATGTATCTTCTAAATTTATATTTTATCTACTTGCTTAGATTCAAAGCTTAGATTTCTCTTATTTTATGTTTTTCCATACTTATGTCTTTATTTGGATTAAAGATCAATCAATCACTTTTTAGTTTTTAATACTATGATTATTTTTAAAAATTAACAAAGAATACATTGTTGCAATCATTTTCAATAGATTCTTTTCTTTAAAAAAATCATCATGGAATTGATTACATATACCTTCAAATTCCATCCTTCATTGCAACTTAAAACTAAGCAAAAAACACAACTCACTTGTCTTTTTGTTGACAAATGCTTATATTATAACCTTAAAATTTATTAGACATCCATTTTGAAAAAATAGATTTTTGACCTTTAAAATCCCCCAAGTTCTAACTTGTATTACCAATAAAATTAGACTCCCAATCTTAAAAGACACAAAGCCTTCATATTGTGAGATATAGAGAAACAATCAACACCTTTTTTATTGTATTTGCAAAGTTTGCATTTCAATAAAAATAACCTTTTTCCAATGTTTTAGTAAAATACAAAAATCATTGCACTTTTAATATTAGTTGCAAGAGCCAGTGAAAAGAAAATCCAACATTTGATTACCCCTAAAATAGCAAGTCATAATCACATGGCTAACCAGGAATACTAATTTAGCTTTAACATTCATTATCATCCAGAACTTCCCTAAAGGCGGTTTTAACCATAGAAGAAGAAGAAGAAGAAGAAGAAGGAAAAAATTAAAATTAAAATTAAAACCCACATAGCTGCAAGAAAAACCATCAAGAAATAACTTACCAGTTAAGACTCCAGTTGAATAGAGTCCATCTCCCTTTTTGATTGCCTTCACAGCTTCCACAATTTGTGTCATCTTGCCTTGTCCTTAAGATGTCATTATTCTATTCCTAAAAAAAATAAAAACGCTAATCCGTGATTACTTAGCTGTAACACGCGGCCACAGCTGCGCCTAATCCCTCCAACTTTCGAGGATGCATCAGCGGCTGAGTCAAGGCTCAGTTATCCAGTCTAATTTTTATTTGAAAAGGAAGACAAGATTCTGAGACTCTGATGAAGCATTCTGCACAGCAATCAAATGTAATACCACCTTCTTTTCTCACACTTAAGGTGAACTGACTACTTGTGAATATAGTATCACTCAATTCTCAGAAAATTGTCGTGCATAATAGATCCAGACAGAGCTCTGTTCTGAAAACATTATTTGGTCGCTTACCAGGATAACATGGAATATTCGTTACAAATTCAAGGCAGGGATGAGCTGCAGAGCGGGGAAGGTGAATCAATTTGACACAGAAAACAAAGCATAATCAAACCATTTGGCGTAAGGCTGCCCCCAGGACAAAAGCTTGAAAGTGGTGGTGGCGACAACTTATTGAACATCTGACTAACCATGCAGCAGCAGCTTCTTAAACCTCCACATATCTGCACCGTCTCGATGACCTTCAGGCTGATGCTGTGACAGACTTGGTATAGGATCTCCCTTCCAGAACTTCTCTGCACATATCCGTACATGATTCGTTATTACGCAGACAAACCTGCTGATCATTTATCACATCCTCAAGTCTGCAGAAGGCACGCAGACAATCTCGCCTTCCTTTAATAAAAATTTCATTATTTCGATCAGTCTACTGTCTCGTACTTCATGAAGAGACGCACATAAGTAGCATTTTAGTGTGTGATATCAAGAATCTGCAACATTATTGCCTGGTATAACCAGTAGGTTTCGAAGCAGTCTGGTCACGTTGCTTTAAATGCAATATTTTGATTTGAATGTTGCCTGGAACTTTTCGGAGCAGAGCTTGTCTTTGCTGTTATGAGCTGCCTCGTCGCACAGATCAGATTCCTCAACTCTCGCCTTACTCGTACTGTCGCGAGCGTGACAGCCGTGGACCCGAGGGTAAGAGAGGACCCTGAGTACGAAGCTGCTGTTATGACCTGCGAAATGATGGTCTCGGCGTCGTAACTCCCACCGACCGCATCCTGCCAGGGCTTGCAGCTTTCGAATTGAAGACAAATATTACGAAGAGTATTGCAAGCAGTGACATGTAACATTATTACACGGGGTCACTTGGTACGATCCTTTGGAGCACAAACACGGTTGCTTACAGAGCGTCACTATGGTACATCATTTATGCATGTCAATACATTGAAAATGTTTTGAGCTTCAAAATACGTGTGTTAGCATTCCGAAAGAGCAATGAGATAACACCAGTGAGCGATTGCAGTGATCATCCACAACCGAGTCATGGAAGAGATCATCGAGCCTCTACCGCAGCCTCGATATTAGCTGCATTGCCATCTGAAATGTGTATATATACAAAAGGCATCTTCCAGAAACCAGAACATGCGCCACATGTGCAGTAGGTAATGCCTGCAATCTTGCATCAACCTGCGATCAAGCGACCGCCAACTGCTAGAATTGACTCTTCAATAGAAGAGTCAAGAAAGTGCTTGTCAGGGATGTAAATGACGACTCCACAGACATAACTTCATAGCACTGTGTTAAAACCGTTGGCTAAACTGTACAGTAATCGAGCCCACCTGCACCAAGTGGATAGCAAGTAAAGTTTTATATTTCGAACAGCTCAGGAACAGCAAGCAATGCAAGAACTCATCTCTACCAATCGCTAGAGCCCCTCAAGAAGATGAAGATCGACACGCAGGTCTCCATCTACAATAAGATCCGGAGAATTCTTCCAATCTATGTAAGTCTCACTGATCGTAGCACCAGCAGGAAGGCGCCAGAGAATACACTGCAGGCACAAAGCGAGGGCATATTGAACGGTGATCATACCGAGGTTAAGTCCAGGGCATCCACGTCTGCCATAACCAAAGGGAATGTAATGAAAGTCACTTCCCTGCACGGTAAGATTGGAGTCGACGAAGCGATCCGGGGCAAACTCTAAAGGTGAGTTCCAGAAGGAAGGGTCTCGACTCAAAGCGTACAAATTCACAAGCACAGTGGATCTCGCAGGGATATGGTATCCTGCAACTTCACACTGCTCGACGTTACCATGCGGGATAAGGAGCTGGGCTGGTGGGTGCAAGCGGAGCGTCTCCTTGATGATGTTGTTGATGAGAGGTAGGCTAGAGATGTCCGATTCTTCAACAAGGCGCCTCCTGCCAACAACTTCGTCAAGCTCGTCAAGAGCCCTCTGGTGGAGAAGCGGTTGCTTTAAAAGCTCTTGCATGGCTCTTCCAACCCCTCTGGATATCGAGTCGCTTCCTGCTAGCATTAAGGCCTGCCACATTGCTTGAAATTTCAAACAACTGTTGGAGAAGAAATCTCACGTCTAACTTTTAAGGATCATAGAATCTTAACGTGATGAAATTCATGAAACCCACTCTAGGAGGTATGGAAAGCCCTCTCTACCATGACCAATCTGAGCAGCTTCTGGACTTAGAATTTGTCCCAATCTTCTCAAAATGCGTGTCGTCGACAACCCAAAATGCATATGGGACCAATTGGAGGTGGAGAGCGTTAGGTTGGACGAGGAAAGTGAAGTGTACATACAAAGACAACTCCCATTAGCTGGTCATCGTCCAAACGATCCTCGCCTTCGAGTGACAAGAGCTTGCTCAAGATATCCCTTTGGCAGGCGCCACTTTCAATCTCGTCCGATGACAACCTAATTTTATCCAGTCGCTTCTGCTCAATCAAAGCCATAATACTCTTCCGCAGCTGGACCTCCCCAAGCCCGAGCCCACGCTCGATGCCTTGGAGATCGAGCCACCGAAGCGATGGAATGAGGTCGCTGATGTTTATCATTGATAAATATTTTACCATCTGTACATTTGAACCCCAACGATTGAGAGAACATCCAGGGCAGACCTAGCATTGTGTTCCAAAATAGAGAACGATTCACCAAAATGAAGTGATGCGACTGATTACCGTTTTAAATGTAAGCACCAAGGTCTGGATCTCCTCGGAGAAGACCTTACCGCCATAGTCCCTTCCAAATAGAAGGCCAATGCTGAGGCTCATACCCAGAGTTAGAACGGCTTCAGTGAAATTGGCTTCGTGTTTCGCATCTAAATCTTCACGAATTGCTCGCAACATTTTCAGCACCTACATTTTCTGCCAGTCCTAGAATAAGTCTCAGCTTGCTGGTGCTAATGAATTCCCAGTTTCAAACAAAACCTGATGAGAATCGACTGTTCCAAAGAGATTGAGGCCATGAAATTCACGGACTGACCTGGTCCTTCCTCAGATCTCTCGTTGCAGCAATCTTTTTGGGTGATAAGAGCTCCATAACAAACGTGCGCCGCAGACGCTGGTATTTAGGATCGCTGGCGGACATCGAGATGATGGAATTCCCTTTGAAGGAGACGTATTCGCGGACAACGCTCATGGGCCGGTTCGCGAACTCCTGGTCGTGTCTTTTGAGAAACTCCATAGCCATCCGCGCGCTCGACGCAACCACATACGGCTTGGAGCCCAACCACAGTAGCATCAGCTCCCCGTGCTTTTCCGCGAGCTTCGCAAACATCACCTCCGGGGGATGCCCGGCAGGCAACGACGCCAAGCACCCGACGACGGGCCATGCCGGCGGCCCCGGCGGCAGCTTCAACCCCCTCTTGGTCTTCTTATCGATCCCAACTCCCACAATCACAGCCACAACCATCGTAATCAGAACCCAGATCCATACGTCGCCTACCATCTCCTCGATCGTCCTCCGCATCGTCCTCCGAATTGCCGTGAACCCAATCAGCCTGAAGTTGGATGCAATAGATTCAGGTCGCTCCGCAGCGAAATTGAACACTCTCTTTCAACGGAACTGGCACGGCACAAAAATCTCACATGCTGTATATGCAAGGTGTTCTCCTTAGGAACCCTGACTATCTACAGAAAACGAATCTTCCAACAGGAGCGACTGATGAAGCATGCCCACGGAATGCAACAGATCCAAGGAGGTAGACGCGTCTCAGTTCTGCTGAAAGGTAGGATTGATGTTGCGAGGAAGAGGTAGGAGGTGTGGCAGAATGAAGATTAGGATAAATCTTGAAGTACACCTCCAGGTTTCAAGCGAAGGGGGCAGATGTGACAAGAGGAGAATCCAGCGTGATTTCAAAAGAAAACGTGAGACTTGTACGTGAGAAAAAAGGCGTTACACAAACATGATTCATCGTATCAGGAGACATCGGATATTCGTGAAAGTTTGAACTGAAGTCAGCCCATCCCGTTGGCCGATTAAGCCAACAAGCAAAAATTAGAGGACTTTGCAATTTGGATTGTGATGAAAGTAGCAAAAGGTCTTTAACATCCTTCGGAGGCTTATGAAAAAACTGCTCTGAAGGTGGTACCACAGAGACGTGGCATGAGCGAGTACTACGGAGCTGTCCTATTCCAAACAGAAAACCTGACTAGCCGTGATTTCTAGGCTAGTGTGGGCCAAAAAAATCAGGAATTACTGTTGCTGCATAATCTATAGTACACATTGTCTGAGATCAGATGAAGATTTCTTTTCTTTTCCATGAACACAATCACAGGCTCTTTCAGAATATCTTGGTTCCATCTTCGTCCTTGCTTTGTCCATCTTCTGATCTTAGTTCTATCTTTGTCCAGAGATGTTCTGATCTTCTGATCTCTGGCTCCGTACGCCTTCAGAAAGTTTTTACTTTCAAAGTCTACACTTCATGACGTCGAGATCCTGAAATCTTCGTCTATCGATACGATACTTCATCTTGAGGTTGCTGACTAAGATATTCACAAGTGCACAAAATTTGTAAGAGAAATCTTCAACAAGGAGAGCCTCAGTCCACCTGTAGTTCCTCCAATCGTCTCGGGTCCAACCTTGAAAATTGAATGAAATTCTAATCCCAGTCCTGCATCTGACCTTAGTTTTAAATGATAAAAAAGCAGAGACCACTTAAATGTTTGCCTTAAGCAACAGCCACTCCTTCATATCTTGGTCTTCTTACAGGGCTATTTGGTTGCAAACCATCAGGAGCTTTTCTCTTCGCACAAGTCGAAGTATTTGAACTATCACTGGATCCAGATGATGCGGAGGCGAGTCTAATGTGACCATGCAGACGCTGAACATCTTCAATCTGTACAGGTTTGATGAGAAACTCTTTAGCACCCTCTTCTAGGCACCTGCATGACAAACAACAAGAACATATAAGCACAGGTGTGAACGCACTAAAGTTCAATTGTAAGTTTTGAATTGGCGATTATTTCACGTCTGACATGAAATGTACTGAAAATTGTATGTACCTTTTAATTCGGTTACTGTCATTTTCAGATGACATCACTATAACTGGCAACTCCTTGAAAGCTGAGGTTTCTGCCTGCAATAGAAAGCCACAAACATGAAGATTAATCATCACAACTTCAAAATGATCATAAAAATAGAACGAAAAGAATGTTCTTAGAATTTGCACAACATTCGCGCATGATTAGGTGGTATTTCAAATATACTTTGTCATTAAGAAGCTGCAGATAGGGTAATAGTTACAATCCAGGAGAAACCCTATTTCACATCTCACATCTCACACAATGGAACAGTCCTATGTATCTAACATTCAAGCCAGAACTGGTCAGAGGATTGATACCTTCACTATTTTGAGGAGGTCATATCCAGTCATCTCCGGCATACAATAATCCGTCATGATTAGATTCACTGTAACTTTCTGCAGATGACATGTAGAATTAAATCAGTGAGGCCATCAAAAAAATTCTCCAGCACAAGAAACCCACCGCACGACGGCATCGCAGCACACCTTCCACAGCATAACATTGAAGTAGTTGAGATGTTGGAGCAAACTGAGACTTACATTGGCCTTGACTGAGGTTGAGCAGCTTTCAGAAAGCCCAAGATACTCCAATGCCCGCAAGGCACTGTTCACAGTTGTAACTGCAAAGCAAACAACTTATCAGTGCATTGTTCAACCCTCTCTGATTAGACAAACACAGTTCGCAAACTTAGCATGAGTTTATTGCAGTAAGGAGATCAGGAAATACTCCGCACCTTTATAAGATGAAGTTTTCAAAAGTCTTTCGATGACTTTTCGGTCAATAATGCTGTCATCCACTGCTAAAACATGGTACTCGGGATTGCTCATGCTAAGAACCGATTCGGCCGAAGTCTCTTCGGATCGAGGATCTTCAGCTCTTGATTGGTCTGAGTCAGAGTTCTCCACGGGAGGAAGATCATGACTATTGGGTTCAACTTTCTGGTTCCCTGTTCCAACAGTGTGTGTGGAGCTTTCACAAGTCTTGGCTGAGCCAACTCCAGCGCTCATTTGCTTTCCCTGGTCTCTAACTTTCCGTGACTTCGCCTTCCATTTACTTTGCACCTTGGCACGCTCTTTGGGCAACAGTACCTTCCACGGTAAGTCATGGTAAGAGGAAAGCATTCCGGACTCCATTTTGCCTTCGAAGTTGCTGACACTCTGCACCAAGGCTTCCATAACACAATACTCCACACTCGCTGGTTGTCTTGACGTTAACAAACTTCCTCTTCGTTACTGATAATAGCATCCATGGCAATACATATTGAGTTGCTTCGAGACTCACTTCACAGGCTGGATGCAGTACAAGCCTCACAGTAGGAAATATGATCGCAGCCTCAAAGCCCGAGGAGAAGCCGTTAACTGTGAAAGAGGTCTCACGGACCCTTCACTCACTTTACAGAATCAGAATCTGTTCAGTCAAATAAACCTTGTTAAAACATGCCAGGTGGTACGTGTGCAGCCATTCTTTCCTGAAAATGAAACAAAATTTAAAGTTTCATCAAGTATTGACATGACGGAAAATTCCAAACTCCACAGAGAAACTGTTTATATCGATGCAGTTGCAATGCCAAGCATCACCGTCCGTGCTGTGCAAAGCCACGAAGCGGAGCCACAACCTAGACAGATCCATAACCAATATCGCAACACTGTCTTCGAGTATTTATTGGGGGAAATTTCAGCAGAACTCTGGTCTAAGGCAACACGAAAAGCTGTGCCTGCAACCAGGAGCCTGACTACATAGCATACTATGGATATAAAACAGTCGACCAACGCGCACTTTACACCTGAAGTTGACGATGAACAAACGAGTGATACGTGTGACAAGACAAAGAAGTTCGGCTCCCAGTAGAAACAGGGTTGTCGTATGAAGTCACAACCATAACTATTACTTTTGCGGCAGTACAAAGTTTCAATGCACAAGCATTCAAACAATTATCAAAGAAAATAGCTACAATTTTATTTAAAAGTGGAAAACGGGGAGACGAGGCAGGATAGCAAAAAGGCTTTAAAATCATAGCGGAGATTACTAAAGAGTGCGTGCCGGGAACAAAGACTTACCAATCGAAGGGTGTGAGCGTCGGGCTCAAAAACTCCCACAACGCTGAATACTTCGCACACAGAAATACCTCCCCTTTCACCTCTTCAACCAAGAGACACTTCACGGAAGGTAGTACCGCTAGTGACAGGGATTATCAAAATGCGTGACCTACTTTACCATTTAGCCTATACCCCTCACCAGATCATTCACAACATCAAACCCGATTACAAAACAACACCAAGTCCACAGAGAAGCCTCTACTCAGGCGCCCTCACCAAGACAAACGCTCTCTTGATCCTTAAACTTTCACTCTCAAATAGCGAATCCAAAACGCTCTTGAATCAGCACTACCACTATCCACTTTTCAATCGCAAAAACCAGATACCAGGGCTGAAGCCAACCACTTAAGTGACAGTCCTCGTCCACACCTGATTCCAAGACCTCACACGTACTACAATCTCACGACACAACACTCGCACGCAATTCCCAATGCTTGCAGCACGGCCCTATATCAAGCATAAAAATGCGAACGAAGAAGCGCTCTATTTGCACAGAAAGTCTTTTAAAACATAACGCAGCAACGACACACGAATATGTTACGCAGGGCCGGAGGAGGGCGAGAAAAATTAACGTGACGTCAGGCGTTTGGAACAATGATGAAAGTTGAAAAGATGCGCTACTTGCAAAAGCACAGCGAGACGACGAGAGTGACTGGGGTGGGGTGGGGGACGGGACTATGGAGTTTGAGTTCCCCTGTTTTGCTGCGAGGGGTCGAGTGAGTGAGTGTGAGCAAAAGACAGAGGAGTAGGCGAGAGAGCGTTGGAAGGGTATGCAGAGGAGACAAGCTCTACTCAGAACGCGACAAAAAGGCTCAGGAACGCGACAGATCGCGGGGGAGAAAATCACGCGGAAATCCCACTGTTGTGGTGACTAGAGGACAAAAACTTGACTCTTCGCCCCATTTACCCCCTCCGCTCCCGGATTTGGTCTCGTTGCGGGCGATCTCTCGACCTCGGCTCTCATTTCTCCATCTCCGTTGATCGTCACTCATCCACACTCTCAAGCCCACCTCTTCGGTAATCACCTCATATTAAACCACGTTGAAATGTGAATTCCGTTCCGAATGTGGGACTTTCCTCGTGGTTTTTGTATTGGATATGTTTGCTGAATAATTCAGCTCATGAGTTCCAGTCGAGGTGAGGAAATTTATACAGGGATTGTTACCTCACCACCACCGCTGTTGGTACATAATGACTATGGTTGAAAGGGGTGAAATGGGTGCATGTGGAATGTGAGGGTGGTATTTAGAGAGGGAGAACATGCAATGGAGATTGAGTTGGGATTTGGTAGGGTTGTGATAGGATTGTGGGGGGGTTTTGTTGGTTTGTTATTTAGTTTTGTCACGACCCATTTCCGAAGTGGGATACGGTTGTCTTGCACATGTGGCAGCTTGTTGAGCTTTGGCCATACTTGCCCCGCCGGTCATTCCCTTGGGTCTCTATTAAAAGACAATCTAATGAGAGAACTGGAAAGGACAAATTACTACAACCCCAGCTACAAAATCTTACATCCAATTGAAATCCTCTAATATAAGTTCTGCTTCTTCATACGTTCATCCATTAGTGGAATCGCCTTCCTCGTTCACGTGTCAGTGGAAAGTGGTTAAGTTACTGCAAAAAGCCAACACAGAAGCTTCCGAACTACTAGTCGAGTCACCCTTGGTTTTCATTCATCCCAAACGATGGATGATAAAACCCCGAGTAGTACAACGCAGCCTTCAGGGTCAATTGCTGCCAGCTTTGACTTAAAAGTTACCCACAAAGTACACGAGAAGCCCTAAAAGGTCATGGCCTCAAAAAGTTTGGGTAGCACATCCCACCCACTGGCTTTACCCTGCCCCTTTTAGTTATCCACTTCTTTGGGCATGAGTGGATTATATAATATACATATATTTTTTGCTAAATATGGAATAAGAAAGGCCAGCTCTGCAATCTGGGATCTGCAATCTGATTCTCTGGGTCAACTCTTTTCCAGTTCTTCCGACCCACTTTTTGTTAATTAGTACTTTATTTTTTATTCTTTTGCTACGCTTACCTTCTTGTGTGAACCAGGACACCCACCGTATCGCCACACAGAGAATATGAATATAAAAATAAATAAATAAATGATGATGATGCAAATCATGAAATAATGGCTTTGCTTGCATTGAACCTCAATCTCAAGTGTCGTTTGCTGCATGAGAAGCCAAATAGTTAGGGCGCTTTTGGTGTCCAAAGCGACAGCAGGTTTTGTTTTATCCTTCTGTCTGGAAGTCGATTTGGACTATTTGCTGAATCCCTTGAAAATAGTATTCAAATCCTGTATTCACCGACCTAGATTCCATTACGAAAATAAAGAGTCAATACTGCAATAAAACTTATGATTGATTTTTTTCGTATAAATTATGGGTGCTGACATCAAGGTTTCTCAATTCCATCGAACTTGTTTCCCAAAGGTTGGAACACGTAATTGCCTTTAAGTTGCTTTTCCTAAACAGTATTAGATAAACATAGAACGATTGCACACACATTTAGAAGCATTGAATATTGATACAAAACATGACTGTAAAACATAGCAACTAAGCTCTCTTATGTTGAAGATTGCTGAGTAAAAAAATACAGCAGACGGTTCTCCAAATTCATAGAAACACACATGAGTGATTCGTTTCCAACATAGTTTTAGTGAAAGTATACTTTATTTTTTTTAGAGCATCAATACTACCGTAGCTGTGAAGAAATTATCATAATATGACATAGATGATATATGGCAACTCAACTTTTATATGAATGTGCACATGTTTGAATGTTTTAAATTTTCATTTTCATTTGCATAAAGTGTGATCCGATATTGGATTTGATACGATTGTTTTGATTTTTGCGCTGGTAAACCTCATAAAATCATAAATGTGTGATTGACTCGCAGTTCTTTTCAACACATGTACTTTGCTTTAGTAGAGGTTAATGAGCGTATAAAATAAAAATAAAAACTGCACATAAAAAGAGTAATATTTTAACACATTAAAAAATATGTATATCTCATGTATTTTTTTTTTCAAAAAATAAAACAGTTGAAATGGAACATATGCAAGTCCAGTAACAAGTTTGTTGATTTGTTCGTTAATTACATGCATGACCCACATTCTCGTATTTTCATTCATAGTACTAACGAAGAACGATTCTTATAACAACACCCATTAAACGAAACACCGAGTCAGAGTTTTTAAAGGAAATCAAATCCACACAAACACAACTCAACCCAAAGAAGATGTTGTAGAATATACTCGACCACGGAGAGAGATTCCGTTCACACTGCCCAAATGCGGAGCCCACCATCGGCCAACAGACCTCAGTTATATTTATTTTGTGGTCACGTGATCAGAGCAGTTGGGCAGGTTCGGAGCCAAACCAGCCAAGTTTAGGGGGTCGCTAACTTAGGGGGCACCTCTACCTACGCTGAAACCCATGATTTCACACGTCATCAACTATGACGTAGGGCTAGCCGCACCGAACATCTCAGCCCGTTCCTTGATGGGAACACGTTCCCGCAGAGGGGCGTCTCAGGTGCTCGTGCAATCCCTTACCCCCAAGATGTACTTGCGGATGAACTTCGTAATGTTTTATCTTCATCCAGGGGATGAAAGCTATCGTTGTAGGGTTTTTGTGAGAGGTCCGCGGCCCGCGGATGAAACCCTAATTCTAATAAATAAACATCTTTTTGCTCTGATTAAAGCTGGGCATACTGTGTTGGGTCTGCACACATTATCGGTAGCCACCTCCGTTGCATATGCGCAGTCGGCGGGTTGAATGTCCAGTGGGAGCAAGGACACAAGACTAGAGGTTATTCAGTTAATTCTTCTTCCCTTTCCGCCGTGAGAGTCACTCATACCTCTTTTTCGCCCCTACAGTTGCGGGAAACATTTTGGAGATCTGCCCGATCCCTTCGGAGTGGATGGACACGATATCCCGAAATTCATTCCCCCCGATCGCCCATTCTTGGGTGGATTCGTCTCAGCACCAAGATCTAGTAACGGAAACCTCTACATCTGATTTTTATTTTTACTTTTGAAGGTAATCAACCGCGCGTCCTCGGTTATAAATTTTTGACACTAATCAGGGTGAGTTGTCTTGGCGCAGAAGGTGAAAAAAGGGTAATGAATCAGCGGACGGCGCCTGCGCTTCGGTGGGGTTAAAAATCTTCTGTGGATTGAGGCGATCTCACTGTCTCTGCCGGGAGATCTCTGTTCTGCAGTGAACTTGCCGGTCCGCAAGGTTAGATTCTGCTGAGAGGTGCAATATGTGTGTACATATGCTCGCAGTGGGTTTCCTGACATCACCATCAGATCTTTGCAAATTGGTTTTAAATCGTATGACGTTACGTGGCTGAGGTGGAGGTTGGAGGTCCATCCAACCGGGTGAGTCCTTTGCCTGCTTCCCACCGCGTTCAATGAGATCTTGAGACGTGTGAAGATTAGCATTCGCAAGGGGGCTGTACTGCATACATCATACGGCACTTCCTGGTCATGGAATTAGCAAATCTACCAGGTGTTCTTCACGACGTTGCAGAAGATTCACTTGTTCTCTACATAAATGTGTTCCCCCTTATACTTGTCGATTCTGCTTTATAATAAATTAAGAAATCATATTTTATACTGATATTATCATGCTTCTTTCATCAGAAATAAGCGAGATTGGTATATTATTCAATGATCGTTTTGGGTGGAAAGTGAGTGACGATATGTAAATGTGTGGTAAGAAGACTTCATTGTGACGTCAAGTTCCATGAGATGTCACAAATACAGGAAAGAAAAAACATTCTCAGAAGTCCCACGAAGCATGTATATCCATTTTATAGGGTTCGCATATTTTCTAGGGTTGGTGGGTGATTAATTATAGTGGGTGCAACAATCAATCAATCCATTTGCATGGGCCAGGAAGTCTAAGTCCAAGTCAGGTGGACACTTTATTGTGGGGTCGATGCTAATAATAGGGAAACAATCTCTTTGAATCAAATCCAATTTTCGTAGCATGAATAGGAAATGAATCGAGGGAGATTTATAAGGAGCATGAGAGAGATTCACTAGGGGATTTTTGGCTTACGGGGGTCTTCCATGAGCCCAGCCGAAGCTCATCTCTGTCCAGCAGCTCAGGTCTTCACTTGTGTTGAACTTCATATCATGCCAACCCTAACCAACGACACAATCTGGAATCCGGCTGATTTCCAGTGGCTTATTGCTTGAACATCATCAAGATAAGTAACAATCATGCTTCAAAAGCAAAATGTAGTGTAGGTTATATTCCATAGTTTAATATTAAATTATATGAATATACACTGCTGCAGAGACCATAAGTGAGGGGCTGAAGTTGTAACTGAAGAGTAGCATGGAAAGAGAGTTCTAGGAGGTGCATCTAAGGAATAGAGGCAACAGATAAGGTGGATGGATGGACGGACGATGAACGAATGGATGAATTGGTGACTGAATGGATGGATGAATTCAGAGGGTCATTTATGAATCCATTGGGCTTCAATAGCATGACCATGTGTGTCACCTCTCTGCCTCTTACTTGCACTCTTTTATGTGCTCTCCACATGTTTAAGGCAAACATGGAAAGAAATATAATTGAAAAAGAAAAAAAGAAAAAAAAGTCAATCAAAAGAAAAGGTAGAATGTTGACGATTCCTAAGATCACAACCCACATTATATTACTCACTCTTACATAAACTAAAATATAAACACATGAATATTAATATTTCAAATTCAAACAATTAATATGTGTGCAAAGGTTCTTCAAAACGTGGAAAGTATTACTTTCATTTGATTGTTAATATTTAAAACTATTCATTACATGCTTTTAGGATTTTTATGTTAATACTACAATGTGCAAACTTTATTACAGCTAACACTATTATATTCTTACATTGCTCTAACAAAGCTTAGATATTGAAATTCAAACCTACATTGTGGATAAAGTTGTAAATTACATGCCACTTTACATATACATTATGTCACAAAGTGTTTTTTTCATTTACTTTCAATGATAAATTATGATCCTGTGCTTGGTCCCTTTTTTGCACTTTCATTGTTAACTTGAATGTGTTTTAATCTTTTATATATTTCTTGAGAAATGAAAAAAAAAATTCTTCTTTAAATAATTTTTTTACTACATTATTGGAAGAAAATATCACCTTTTTATTTTTTTTCAATTTGCTTCGGTTATTTACTAAATAATTTAAAATGTGTATATTGGAGAAGAAAAAGTTGTAATTTATTTTAAAATAAATGTAACTGTTAAAATAAATAATCAAATAGTGCAGTAGAAAAATATTTGTAAAAATTACGTAAATATTTTTTTAAAAAAGTAATTGATATTATATTTTTACATTTTTTTGAAGTATCTTTAGCAAATTATTCTTGCATCAAATTGTTTGTTATCAGTAAACACCAAGTATTTAAACTCATAGTTGTAGTTTTTCTCTTACATAATATGTATTAAAGCAATGTCATTATGTTTTAAATTAGCACCACATGTTGTGTATGATGCTACAATATATGATGCATTTACACAGTTATTTTTTTATAAATAGTACAGTTTGTTTTAGGAACTCTGTGTAGTTAGAAGAATCAGTCTCCTTGAGGAAATAATAAATTTTTTATACCACCTAGACAGAAGCTAATAAGGTTCATTCAAAAAGCACATATATTTTTTACAAACATTAATAAAATAGGGAGAAAATGAAGATAAAAAATTTAGTGGGTTTTGAAATTTAATATTAATATAAAGACATTTATAAGACACTTTTGTAATAGCTTATTGTTTCCAAAAACTATTATGGTTTATAACATTAAGATTAAGTAGTTCATTTAGTTTGATCTACTCAATATCTGTCTTACATTTAATAATGCAGTAATTAAGCTTATACTGGAATTCATTATAAACATTGAATATCAAATAAGTAAAAAACCTAATTTTTTTTTATTATTTTTACATTACTAAACCAATCAAGAAGAACAATGAACAAAGATTTTCACAAACGCTAAATGTATAGTTGTATGAAAAATTTAATATAAAAAATGTATGTATTTATATATATATATATATATATATATTATTTCAGACATGAGCTTCAAAAAATGATTACTTTATAAGTATAAATTTATTATGTATAGTACTATTGAAGTTGTAAATGTTATAGTTATGTCTTGTATTTCTTTGGAATAGTAAGGGGAAGTGAAGGCTTTTCTGGTGCGGCACAAATAAAAAAGATAATAATTTAAATTTGTATTTAATTTGATTTTAATTTGTTTTTAATTTACAAGGATACTAGATTTTGTTTATTTTTGGTTAGGCTTTTAGACACATTGATTACCACTGCCACCTTAAAGAACTTTATCATGCACCCAATAAGCCAAATTTATCAGATCCATGTATTGAATTCAAAATTATAAAAAGACACTTTTCTTTTAAACCATTGGGCTCCACTAACTAACAGCTTCGGTGAGAAATGTGGTAAATCAATAACCCATCATTAGTATAACTAAACAGATTTCCAATGGCACTTCAATCACTGAAATCTAAATTAAAGTCACAAAATGTCTCATTGCTTTAAAATAATAAACTAATGCATAACCAAATTTAACATTGGCCGTTGAGTAAAAAGATTAATGTGTAGAAAAATCAATCTCACATTGTAAAGAAACTGTTTGTTGCACGACAAAAACTTAAAACCCATGAGCATTTTGATTTTATTTTATTCCATTTGAAGGGAACGTATATAATGCAACAAAGTAATCACACAATGATTGGATATAGCCTTCCATCAGCAACGATAATCCTCGTTATACCGGCTACAGTCAAAAGTTGTCCAGGTGGCACTCGCTGACCCGCCAGATGGAGGTCCAGCTCAGCAGCCCGGTCGTGAGGTGGGATCGTGTTGGACACGTGACCAATGTCCGACCTTTTCAAACGAATCCCTCGTGGAGCGTTCATTTGATGACTCGTGTCACGAGGAAGACGCGGATTGTGCCACGTGGTACACGTGGCATGTGATGCTTCGTGCGTTGGCACCCATCAACGTGGCAACTAGATGTTGGTGGATAATTATAAATAATAATAATAATAATAATAAGCAGTAGTAGTAGTATATATATATATATTACCGGTTTGGAAAGATTGTGGGCGATTTGAATGGATTCTCATCCCTCCCAATACCCTTTGACTCTTTTCACTACTAGCTTTTATATTTATTTCACTAAAGTTATACAATTTGCCTTTTTTTTTCTTGTTTATTTATTTATTTATTTATTTATTGCATTTTCTATACATCAAAGAAGCTGTAGAAGTTTATTAGAATAATTACCAACAATGTCATTACATTTGTGATTATCTCATCTTGTGATGTAGTGTGGGAATGAATTATATTGTAACGTGGCACCATTTGAGCCTTGGCACATCCATATGAATAGCCTATCAATACTTCATTTATTTATTATTAGTGGGTTTGCTTGTTGTTCTACCAAAAGAAAAATAATCAGAATCCACATTATTTGCCCTTCTTTTTATCCAAGTTTTCTTTAGTCCTTTATTTGCTTGGGAGAACATTAATTCTAATTGAAAACTACAGAAATTAGGCCTTTAATCCCAAATTTAACTATTATAATGTGAATTTAAAAATATCTTGAGCGTAATACTACATTCTGTATGATTTACAATATTTTTTACAAATGAGTAATTATTGCTTGCATAGTTTATCAATAGTTTTTTATTGAAATTGTTTATATTATATTATTATTTTCAAAATTAAATTGGATATCATTATTGTCTTTTCCTTACTTTTGTCAACAGAAAAAAGAAAGTATATACATACAAATATATATAATAAAAATGAATACTATTTAAATTATAAAAGGAACATAAATATGGATAATCTTACAATCAAAGAAAACACAAATAACACTGCATGCCAACTTGAAGTTAGTAATCCTACAGCTTTTTTTCTTTTTCTTTCATGTAATTTTATATTTCAAATTAAAATAATTGTGAAAAAACTTTGGTTTTTATTAATACGTTAGAAATAAACCATTCACTATTGTTATCCATACAATTCTTTACTTTGATATTCAAACCAAAACTTTGTAGGTTTTAAAAAAATAATTGAAAAGATTATATAGAATATTCCAACGTAGTTTGAATGAGTTAAAGGAATGTTTAAATTGTATACTATAAAGTAAAGAATACATCAAATTTTGTAATGTTTAATATACATTAAATGACAACAATAGTAACTGTGAATCTTAAAACTAGGAGATTATATACAAGGTTTCTACATTATGTTTGATCAAGTCTTTTATTCTGATCTTTATTTGATTTGATTTTTTGTTGGAGATACTTAAAGTTATGAAATTTCCAAAGACATATTCTTATGTGAATCTTGTGGTTGTAAAATTCGTAAGAATATTTGAACATCTTTTTATATTGACATTGTTATCATCCAACAGATAGAGTTGTTTTTGGAAAGATTTAGATACACAACCTCTTTGAACTGGTCGTAAGGTTTCTCTTGAATTTAAGCCAAAAACAGTCATCGATTTGACCAAACTTTGTTAATAGGCAACAACAATTCATAGTAGTAAGACAAAGAATTCTTCTTTCAAATCTTAATCCTTTGTGAGTTTGATGTGTTCAAATTTGAACTAAAATGAAAAAAAACTGCAGTATTTTAGAAAGAGACACAAAAAATGGAAACAAATAGTAAATAATACAATAAATTGTCATGACCTGAAGATAAGTTGAAATGATATTATCAAAATTAATGTTTTGTAGTGCTGTGTATTTAAATTTGCATAGCGTAATTTATAATTGTGGGTTGAGATGATTTGAGATTTTCTCACATTGAGCTTAATAAATCTTATCCTAGCCAGTATAAGATACACATTGAAACTAGTGAAGGCAATTTACAATATCGATAATAATTGAATGATAGGAATGAGTTAATTTGTTAAAATTCAACCAAGTGTATTGCAATTTTAAAAGTTGTTACAAACTGGGTCAATATTCACTTCAAGTGCTAAAACAACAAAAATTCAGTCTATTTGGTCTGTGATGAATTCTAAAAGGTACTGCACAAATCCAAGGTTTAGTGAGATGATTCAAATTAGAGCTTTGCAACAATATTAGCACAAACATGCAGAGTTCTGTATTTTAAATTTCCTAAAGCACAGTAATCAATGAATTTAGTTGAACATTTCCGAAAAGGTTGTGCTTTGGAAAAATATTACAAGCGTCAATGCAAGAGTCTTTGAATTTTCAAAACAAGTATGTATTTATATTTTCTAGATAAAATCTTGAGAACATGCTAACTTGTTTCAAATACAAGAAAGTTTATTTAATTTTCAGTATTCGAAATTCGAATAATAGTTGTTAACAAATTCAACTTTATAGAATTTCAAAAAGCAAAAAATGACCTATAAATTTTCGAATTGATTTAGAATCGTAATTTAAATAATCAAAGTACAAATCTCAAAAAAAAAAAGATATATATATATATAGTTTTTAAATCGTTGAATAAAAAGTTGTAGGAATTGATTCATGTGGTGCTACAGAGACACTCTGTCGCCATTATTTTCATTTATTTTAATATTTTCTTTCGTAAGTCCTACCAACATTAGAAATTAGCTTAATATTTTTCAAAACTTTATCCACATTATAAATCATTCTTTCATGGTATGCTGTGCCGAAAAGACACGTTCAAACTACCCTGCGTTAAACACGCTGTTTTTGGTCAAAGAATGAGATGCAAGAATCTCTTCCTGTCACAGAAGATGAGCTCATACATTCTCATCTTTGTTCCATTCCATTGAAGCACCAAACCACACATATATTGTTTGACGATATGGGTTCTAAAGATTATTCACTGTAGAGCAACACTTAAAACAGCTACAGCCCTAAACCTTCCATGCCCTCACATATCTATATATATACATATCGATATACGCACACAAGTAAAGACTAAATAAACAAATGATCTAGGGTGCAATAAATTCTAAACAAAGACTGTACGTTCACCGATCTCATCTGGTGCTCTTCGATCGACGTCTGTCTGCAATGCCGCCACCAGAATCCTGATCCACTAATTGATCATTATCGGGACACTCACAGAAAAGATTCAGTCATCTGCAGCGTCTGAAAATCCATTAAATCACTACCCAAGTCATGGAAATCAGCATGCATGGCACCGAGAGCTACAGTGAGTGTGTCCGTTACGGATCAAGGCGACCCATACTGAGCGTTTCATAAGTATTGTTTTGGTACGGTTAAATATTGTTTAATGTAGTTCGTCGGGGATACTCTTGCAATCACTAGCTTAGTAGGTTTTTTTGTGATTAGTTAACCCGCAGCCAGTGCTTCGACTCTACGGTGGTTCTGTTGACCATCGAAGAAGCAGAGACTGTGCCGCTGAGTTTGACAAAAGCTGGTCAGGAGCTCACGTGTTGTTGAAGTCACCATCTGGTACGTGATCTCATGTAGAGAACAGTAAAATCTAGCAACTTTTATGATAACTGCTGAGATACGAAGTGTGTACTGTAACAAAGTCGGTTCAAGTGCAACGAACGCGTCATTTGTTGCTGTGACGGATCACGCATCGCACACATGCCGCTTGAGTGATTCCGATGGAAGAAAGGGCTGGATTGATCACAGAATTCTGATGTGGGACGTGTCTCCACTGAATCAAATTTGCTCGTTATAAAGCATTGTGAGATCAGAACAGTCTAATGAGGGGGTATGATGCAAGCTATTCAAGTGAAAAGGTGTTCGCATCTTGAACGCTGACGTTCAAATGTGAAACGAGTCGGCGAACTTCTGATAAACTTACACAGCACAAACATGCTATCTTCTTCAGAAGTGTTGGCATTATTAAGCTTGATATGAAGAAGTCTTGCTGAGAGGGTTGGACAGCAATCACATCTCTGTAAGGGCATGGCCAGCTGTGTGTGTCAAAATAGCATATGGGGCTCGTAGCCACGAAAGACAAGAAAGTGCTAAATATTATACATAAAACAGCGAACGAGTAGTAGTGTGACTTACAGTAGGAAGTGGAGGGTGAGGACATGCGTGCAATTTAAAGTTCAAGCTTCACGATTAGAATGAAACTACATTTCGTTCGGGTTTGTGTAGTACACACGGAAGCAGAGGCAAGATGAAACTCCCTAAAAGTATTTCACGATCTCTTATTAAAAACTCATAATTCCGCTACATCAAAGGCAGCCACTTTCGATGGGAATGTAGATTGTACTAGGTGGAAATATTGTGTCGCTCCTACTAGAAGATTAGCAAATATTCATGGCAGAGCAAATTGAGGAAAGTTGTTTATTTAATTCCGTCAATGATTCATATCACCTGAATTGAATGCAATGCTAATCATCCTGACCATAACATCACCTCCTAGTTGCAGCGGTTCTCTACAATTCACAACTTTGGACTTCCGAATCAGAAAGGGTTCAATGAAGGATGCAAGTGAACTAACTGAGTAAAGTTTCCTTCACAATGACCTTGACCCTGTAAGCGTAGGTAAATGTAACTATTTCTCACCGAATTATGAATGGAACTATCCGAAAAGTTGGTATCATACACTGAGATTATTGTACAGAAGAACTGTAGAACATAGAGTACATTCCTGTCGCTCAACTACTGAAATGGCGACAACCGCTCATTTCACTTCACAATGGATGTATAGATTGAATGTAGTCAAACAACAGACATTCTCCACGTCATAAGTGTAATTTCTCTGTCATGAACCAGATAATTGGTGCTTGACGAACTGTCAGAATCACTCACAAGAAATTCTACTCAACAGACAAGGCACGGTAACAATTCGGTGATGATGCATATATTGTAAAATCCAAATTGAATGAAGGTTTAACTGGAATCGTCCACCATGAGATATATTGATGACAAAACATACGTTTAATACGCAACGACTTATTGTACTCTCGATATTCCATCCACATGTCAACCGACTGTTATACTTGGATACAAAAATGACAAGCAATGGGAGAAGCTGACTTCAAATTACCAATTTCTGAGTTTCAAGTTGGAGGATGTAAACCTACGCGTACCTGACAATAAATCGCCCGCTCCCTTCGCAGACATTCACATTGTCACATCTTAAAGGGACCCTCATCCAGCTAGTAGAAGCAATGGAAGCAAACCCTCCTCAAGTACATGAATCAACGAGGCATTGTCCATTTTATTGCTCATTCCATTGAACACAGAACAAACACACCATTCTTCGAGCACATCTTTCGAGAAACCGAAACGGCAACACTCCATGTTTACCCGGATCCGCCTCCCCCCTATACAAACCTAATCCTAATCAACTTCGCCACCCATCATGGATGACCCTCGTTACTAACTGCTTACACATCACACATCTTATCAAAACAGACTCAACTTCCCATCGAACCCAAGGTTCCACGGATTAGCTGAATTCTAAGCGGATGCCGTCATGTCGTCGGTGGACGCCAATACCAGCTCTGGGTGCACATTGGGCTTGTAGTTCCCGTCCACCTCGTTGGGTAGCCCCAACGCCCTCAGCGCCAAGTGTGCCGCCTTCTGCCCGGATATCATCATCGCTCCGAATGTGGGTCCCTGCATTCCATTTCCACACCACAATTCCTTCAGCATTCTGCACCTCACTCTGCAAGCGGCAAGCGGCAAGGCGATCATCCACACACATGAACCATCACCACGTTGCCTCGACGTTCTTACCATTCTCGGCGACCCGTCGATCTCCGCCACCTCCATGCCCGTCACGATCATCCCTGGCACCACCTCCCGCGTGTGCTTCACAATCGCGTCCTCCGCCGCGTTCATGTCCAGGCACTTCATCCCCGGCACGCTCTCGATCATCCCGATGCTCCGCAGCCGCTTCACCCCGGTCGCCCCGAATGGCCCGTCGTGCCCGCACGACGACACCACCACCTTCGCCTCCATCACGTTCGGGTCCATGCACGACTGTGTGTTGTGGTTCTGCGCCACCAGCGCCCAGTTCGTCACCACGCCCGACACCCGGTCGCCCCGGATAATCAGATCCTCCGCCGCCACCGCGTTGAACAGCTTCACGTTCGGCCGCGCCAGCAGCTTGCTCATGATCGTGGACGTGAACAGCGCCGCGTGCTTGATCACCACGTAGTTCTCCATCTCCTCGTACGGCACCTCGATCTCGTCCAGGAACCGGTGCGCCGGCTTGCGTACGATCATGGCCGAGAACAATTGCCCGCCTAACCACGCGCCTCCTCCAGGCGACACCGACTGCTCCACGATGGCCACCTTCACGTTGGGGTTCTTGGACAGCTCGTACGCGCACGACAGCCCCGCGGACCCAGCACCCACCACCACCACGTCGGTGTCGGCGTGGGTGATCATGTCGGTCATGTAGCGCCGGGTCATCTCGCGGGCCACAATGGACTCCTTGATGGGGGCGAACTTGTAGTTGTTCAGGTCGTAATTGGCATCGGAGTACAGCGACGCGCTGGTGGCCGGCGCGGCACAGCGCCTGAGCTGCGCCTTGCGCGAGGTGAACAGGCGGACCCCCGCCACCGAGCTCGAGCTGGACCCGACATTGCTCTTGAGCTCCACATTGGCACCCAGTCCCGTGGCCACTCCCGCAGCGGAAATGCTCATGGTCGCCGCCATTGCTTCAGATCCTGCCAATTACAATCGCTTCTCGCACTGCTTGGATTCCGATGGGACACAGTAGTTAGCGATCAGAGCAATATGGATGACGATCCAAGGAGAATAACAACTGGCATTGTGGGGTTATGATCCTGGAAGCCTAAATGGGCATTCGATCGAGGGCGTGGTCAAAAAGGGGACAAAAGAGTCTCCTAGTGAACGTCAGATAGAATGTTCGTAAATAGCAAAGAGGAACCTTGAACGCATGGAGAGGTGGACATGCACTCACAAACTCGCAGATTTTTTTTGCGGATTGAATTACTGCCTCCAAGAAAACAGGTGAAAAGTGCTTGTTGAACCCATAAAAGGACTCCAGTTATCTTTGATGCGGAATGGATGTGACGAAACCTCATCCGTGGGGCATGTGCATGAAGGCTTGAGTAAATGCATTAACCAATAGGACCAGAATATATGATATTTTGAACACTCTAATTGTTAATTACACAATTAGGTTTAGTAGTGCGGTCAATATTACCCTTTAATAACATCTTTGTGTGCAAAACAATGGTACATTGATTTCTAGTGTCGCAGGTTCTAGCAATGAAATTGATTACTTGGTGTCAGACAAAACAACTGGGAATCCTTGTGCATGAAGCTGAGTAGCTGAATTGAATGAAGAGTTTCAAAATAGAATGACCGCGGGTGGAGTTGATAACCACATTTCACGTGATAGAATTCCCTCATCCTTCATTGCTTCATTCTACTTTGAGACAGACATTCGAATGCATTCACCCCATTTAATGCCCACATTACCACTGTCACTTCTCATTTCACCAACTTCGGTCGCATCACTCCCACCACGGAAGGGCTGGCGCTAGGAACACATCTGGTTCGAAAGACTCGTCAGGGATCGGAACTCTTCAGTGCAGCTCTGGTGCAACTGAAACACAAACGTCGGAACGCATGTCATGAATTGTTTTTCTCCTGCTTTCTATGCAATGGCTCAGATTGTGCCGGCATCAGCTCTGAGGGACAAAGACCACCGGGGCAGATTCCTGTTCATTCTCCTTCAGGGCCAAGCGGAAGCTTAGGAATATTGCAGGGAAAGATTCTAACCGAACCCCGAGGGAGTGTGCTTTGTCGTAGAGCACACGGACTGGTTTTGGTTGCGGAGTGGCAATTAATTCGCAACTTTCCCAGAGAGAAGCTACCAAGCAGATTTTTTTTTTCGAGTTTTGGTTTTATGGGGGTGTGGGGGCGAATATTTTGATGCAGGCTTGGCCATTCGACAGGGGTAAAGGTCGGTGGTGTCATCAGGACCACCGCCAGTGCCCTTTTTACCCCACCACCCCCATCCCCACTTCCACTCCAACCCATGCACTAAAAGAATCCTAGATGAGAGGTTGTGAGGACTAGGGGGCTTGTCTCAGCTCCTCTCAGCCCATCGATCAGCGAGTTAAAGAGTCCGAAGATTAGTGTCAAGATATTTTTATGTGCAGCTTTAGGAATCCTTCAGGTTGGACTGGCTCTTTTTTGTGCTGTTGCCATAGCCGAGGAGGGATCTCGCACGAAGCCGTCGAGCTTGGTGGGGCTCTCTCTTGCACTTGCGTCGTACCCCCCCCCCCCCCCCACGGCTCTACCTTCCCAAGAGGGCTCTGTCCCCATGTCTTTCCAAATGCCTTTCGAGGTTCTTCCATCCTTTGCATTGTAATTTATAGATATTTTGGGGCGTTGAAAGTAAGATATTAAAAGAAAAAAAAAGTAACAAATGTAGTGAGAAGGTTTTCAATGAGATTAGCATGATGTGTGAAAATTATTATTATAATTATTGTTATAATCTTTTTTCTTCTCTATTAGAAGTAATTACCATTCAAGCTATGTAATGGTTGCTTTTGGATCTTTAATTTTTAAATATTTTGGAGTTTCAAATGTAGATGTTGATACAGGATCAATTTATTGTGAAGCAATTAGTTTACATGTATTTTTCTTAGATTTTATTTTTATTTTTTATTTTTTTTATACAAATAGAATAGAATTGCTTGGATTACAATAAAAATAAAATTAATATCTTTTAGAGAGACAAATTTATATGTAAGGTATACTATAAGAACCAATTTTATTTCTTAATATCTATTGGATGAATAATAAGACCATAAATATTTCCAATTAAAAGTATAGAATGACTTATGTTTATTTTTCACTTAAAAAGTTGTCTAATTCAACTTCTAATATGATATTTTTTAACTTCTAACTTCTAATACTTTAATTGAATGAACTATAATTTTTTTCTACTTATCTACCTAAAAATGAGAAATTTAAAATTATTTTTTTGACATGAGATTAATAAATAATTTAAAACCTTCAATATTATTTTTTATTATTTTAAAATTTGGTAAATCAAATTGCACATGTAATTCTACTTAATAGTCAAATTTAACTTAAGGAGAAACATAATTATGAAAAATATTAATACAATATACAATCTATTGTAATATTTATAATAATAAGCTAATTTAAAATATATAAATAGTATTCTTATGTAAAAGATTATATTTATATTTATATATTTAGAATAATTTAAAAAAAGTTGAATTGTATTCTACAAAAATTGATTAATAAAATTTAATTCATACAATTCAACTTTTAATAATCAAATTAATCTTTTAATCTTTTAAGTTGAATTTTGTCTAACAATATTTTAATATTAAAACTAAAATACAAAGATGATAAATACTTTGGAAATACATAGAATGCCATATTCTTCTATGATTTTTTTTAGAATCAAGATTAATTTGATTAATAAAAGTTAAAATTTTATTCTATACAAAAAATGAATTGTATGGAATGCAAATTAAACTCAAAATTCGTACAAAATTCCTTTGAACATGAATTCCAACTACAACTTATTAACTTTTTTTGGATTTTTTTTTGGAATTAGTACTTGTTAAATTAACATTTAACAAGAAATATAAAAATCCAATGATAATTCAAAGTGATCTACAAGCCTTCTTTGAATCAAAGCTAAGCTTAAGGAGAACCTTCCAACCTACCAAATTTTTGATGTACTCATATTTGAATTATTAGAGTTTGTATTTTAGACTCATTCTATATAAATTCTATGTTTTTTTAAAAAAATTACTAAAACATACTATTAACTTAGATATTTTTTCTAACCAATTAATGTAATATTTAAAATTAAAATTTGATGACTAAGCTTTATATTTTAATTATAACACCTACAACTCTAATTGCAACAACCAAACCAATTGTCAAGGACAAAGACTCGATGAGGGAAAATATACACCAAAAGGCTATCTCGATATAATAAGTCAAAATATAAACAAGTAGGTATATTAAAAGGAAACTGGAATGGCTATTGCCACAAGACAAGAAACTAAAGACTTTTGAACCTGGACTAGAAGCAAGAAAGGAGTTGACAAGAGTGAAGAAGCCTTCACTCTTGTCTCTATATATACTATCTAAATAGGGGCTACGTGGCGACGTTCTATAGGACCTCCAATATGTGTTGACTTTGTAGGACACATGCCTTGACTTACAAGGCAAGTTTTTCTACGTGTGGGCCACATAGTTAGCTTGATCATCAAGCTAACAACATGTGTGGCACATGGCCAACTTGTTGACCACGTTTCTAATCCAAAAAGTCAATTAAAGACACCTATGAAGTCAAAGCAGCGTCTAGAAAGTTTCTAGGAAGCTTCTATATTAAATATTATAGAATTAACTTATTTCTATCTACTTTTACTTACTTCTACCTATTTCTATATGTAATTATTAGCTTACATGATTATGGCCGTGACACCAATAGCTAATCACAAAACTGTACTTAGCAAAGGCAATTGCCATCCACTCACTTACACTTGTAGCCATAAGTCTAAAATTGATTTTTACTAGTGGAAACCAAATTGTAATGCCATTAACTCAATCAAAAGACCTTTAACATCTTTTATAAACCAATACCTCATATTACTACGAGATCTATAAATACAACTATTATTTTCAATGACAAATATTATAACATCATATTCTTCTTACTTTCAAAATACTTGATAATCCATTTCTATGCTAAAGTAGTCATTTTCAAATTTTTACACATTTATGCAATAAATTTTAATATCAAGTGTGTTGTCCACTAAAAAAGCCACCAACATGCAAGTATATGAAGATAGTATGTGTCTAATTATTCATGCTTGTAAGCTCAACATTGTTATCAATTTTGATGGCAAAATCTATGAAACCATTTAGCTAAGCTTATTTGAAAATGACCTTTAAGATGCTCAAAATTTATAAGTGATTCATGACATACACTACAATAAATTCAATCCTTTCATTTGGAGATATATTTGTTGCATATTAATTTTAATATCAAGATATTTTTAATAGTAAATAATTTTATATTTAGATTTATAATCTACATCAATTCATAACCAAATTTGTTTATAATTATTGAAAACACATGATATCTTTAATAATAAAATTTAAGATTCTATCCAATTAGGTATTTTTATTTAATAAATTTTGTATAGATTCACTTAAATATATCTACATTACAACATTTGATCTTCCACACAACATCTTATCTAATGTCCTATGCTATGGAAAGCAAGCCAAAGATAGATCATCCAAATCATATTCAACTTCTATCACTTCTTCTTTCAATGCTCTTCACAAATAATGTCAAAGGTGCAACAAAAATCAACTACAGTTGGCTAACATGCTTCTGAATTCAACCACTCAATATGGATAATTTAAAGACATGACTTCTTCTAAACCAACAATTCTTGTAGTAGTCTTGTCCCACAACCAAATTCCATCCCACCCACATTGGAGCAAATTATAATGACTCTTATATACATTACAAAAGTCCTTTGACTATTATATCTATTCATGCTCCTTGCTTTAAAACCCAAATGTTAATACTTTATCAAATACTATTTTCCACCAAGAAAAAACCACTTAGTCATTGAACTCCTACCAGATCAATGCTATTAATATTTGCCACCTCATTGGAACAGCATCTCAAATAATTCTTGAAATCTTTTCTTTTTAAAGAATTTAGTGCAAGCGTCTTGTTGCTTGTTTCAGATTTTTAATTTCTTTGTCAAAATAGATATTAATAGAGAACCAATCCACCAAAAGAACAATCTGCAACGCATTTTCTTCAGTCCATGGATAATGCCCATAAGTGAGAGCTTGCAAGCACAACAGGGACTTGAAGGTTGAGCTCATTATCTTGAATGAATGAGACGTTGGACTCTTGCCTTTTGTTTGATGCGATACCACTTCGAGGGATTTGCTAATTCGGCAAAGGCTCTTTGCGACCAGGCAACGCTCGATGCGAGGCATGTCCACCAAAACGAGGAATCGGCTCAACCCACATTTTGTATCTACAATATGCAACAATCACATCGAAAGGCCAGTTACAGACCTGGAGACTTGGTCGTCTAGATGGAAAGATCTTCCACATTTTGATATTGCAGGAATTCCATCTTTAGTACCGCATGTCACCATCACGACGTTGGATCCACGCATCACTTTATCAGTGGGGCTGTAGGCCCATTCTCGAGATGATCGACACCGTGCATTGCAGATTGGAGTTAGTCGTGGATTAGTTGCAAGGTTGCGATTGATGCCACGATTCTCGTGGTTCTGCAAAGTGTCGTCGATAGATCGAACGGCACAACCAGAGAGCCAGACCTTCGAGTTATGCAACCAGCTGCACAACCAACAGATCTCAGCCATCATGTATAGGTTGTTTCTGCAGTAGGATTTTGCAGTGGCCCCCGAGGCTTGAGAGTGGCCCCTGTAGTGAATATTATGAGCTATCATCATCAATTGTTGGGTTCCTCCAAGAATAGACTAGCAGATTATTGCATGTTTCCCAGAGCGGTGTGGATCGTGGACCGGCTGGAGCTTTTATGTAACTATTCCGATGTAATCAGAAAGTAAATCAGAACCATTCGGCGATATTCCTTTTATAACTGAGTAAATCGACAGGAGAAACATCGAGAAATGCGATTCCTAAAATCTGGCACGGCGTTCAACCCGCCCAAATTGTGATTCATTCCTTCGATCATGAGGTATGTAGCTCTGAGGTCGAAAAAGACTATGTCAAGATGGCTCTAGCATTGAAGATTAGAGAAAGATTCTAGCAAGAAAAGCACAATATCCTTCACCGATTGTTCGTTTACTGAAGTTGACAAATCATGGGACGATGTTGATTATATCTGAACGCGTGAGAAATGAAAACTAACTGGACTAATGCACCAGCATAGATGTAGTATGCTGGATTGCACATCCTACCGTTTATACAAAAGAATAAAGCAGAATTGGCAACGAATGGTGTAGAAGACTCATGAGTTATGACAGATCTCTTGTTTTTTGAACAATTAAAATAATCTCTGAACAAGATTCGTTGGTGATGACTCATGTCTACAGTAATGTATTGGACGATTCCCTCGGGACAAATGCTATATATTGACATACAAAACTCTCTCGAATCTAGGGATGACCTACGATTTTGCAACTGTCCAGTTCGATGACGAAAGTTCGCATCTAGCAGAAACATTAAAGAATGTCGACATCCCATCGGTATGCATACATGACAACCAAATGGACAGTGCATCAGCATCAGTGAAATTCAAATTCCTCAGTCCAACCGATCTGGTCGATTGGGTATCTCCTCTACCCATATACGAAAGTCAGCTTGCTGACCCGGCGACAATAAGCGATTGCAGCTTACGATTGCCAACAAGCGATTGTCCATTTTATTGCTCATTCCATTGAACACAGAACAAACACACCATTCTTCGAGCACATCTTTCGAGAAACCGAAACGGCAACACTCCATGTTTACCCGGATCCGCCTCCCCCCTATACAAACCTAATCCTAATCAACTTCGCCACCCATCATGGATGACCCTCGTTACTAACTGCTTACACATCACACATCTTATCAAAACAGACTCAACTTCCCATCGAACCCAAGGTTCCACGGATTAGCTGAATTCTAAGCGGATGCCGTCATGTCGTCGGTGGACGCCAATACCAGCTCTGGGTGCACATTGGGCTTGTAGTTCCCGTCCACCTCGTTGGGTAGCCCCAACGCCCTCAGCGCCAAGTGTGCCGCCTTCTGCCCGGATATCATCATCGCTCCGAATGTGGGTCCCTGCATTCCATTTCCACACCACAATTCCTTCAGCATTCTGCACCTCACTCTGCAAGCGGCAAGCGGCAAGGCGATCATCCACACACATGAACCATCACCACGTTGCCTCGACGTTCTTACCATTCTCGGCGACCCGTCGATCTCCGCCACCTCCATGCCCGTCACGATCATCCCTGGCACCACCTCCCGCGTGTGCTTCACAATCGCGTCCTCCGCCGCGTTCATGTCCAGGCACTTCATCCCCGGCACGCTCTCGATCATCCCGATGCTCCGCAGCCGCTTCACCCCGGTCGCCCCGAATGGCCCGTCGTGCCCGCACGACGACACCACCACCTTCGCCTCCATCACGTTCGGGTCCATGCACGACTGTGTGTTGTGGTTCTGCGCCACCAGCGCCCAGTTCGTCACCACGCCCGACACCCGGTCGCCCCGGATAATCAGATCCTCCGCCGCCACCGCGTTGAACAGCTTCACGTTCGGCCGCGCCAGCAGCTTGCTCATGATCGTGGACGTGAACAGCGCCGCGTGCTTGATCACCACGTAGTTCTCCATCTCCTCGTACGGCACCTCGATCTCGTCCAGGAACCGGTGCGCCGGCTTGCGTACGATCATGGCCGAGAACAATTGCCCGCCTAACCACGCGCCTCCTCCAGGCGACACCGACTGCTCCACGATGGCCACCTTCACGTTGGGGTTCTTGGACAGCTCGTACGCGCACGACAGCCCCGCGGACCCAGCACCCACCACCACCACGTCGGTGTCGGCGTGGGTGATCATGTCGGTCATGTAGCGCCGGGTCATCTCGCGGGCCACAATGGACTCCTTGATGGGGGCGAACTTGTAGTTGTTCAGGTCGTAATTGGCATCGGAGTACAGCGACGCGCTGGTGGCCGGCGCGGCACAGCGCCTGAGCTGCGCCTTGCGCGAGGTGAACAGGCGGACCCCCGCCACCGAGCTCGAGCTGGACCCGACATTGCTCTTGAGCTCCACATTGGCACCCAGTCCCGTGGCCACTCCCGCAGCGGAAATGCTCATGGTCGCCGCCATTTCTTCAGACTCTGGAGGACAGAATTGCTACAGGCAAATAGACACAACAACTAGCAGGACCTGGTGCGGGTAATAAGAATGTTAGGCACAGTGTCACAAGCCACGATATTTTGATTCAGGGCAGGAATTGCGTTAAGTAGCGCTGGGGGGGGGAGGATGGTGACAAATCTATAAGATGCCGTTGATACTCTCGCGAGTGTAAGATTTTGGGGGTGAATTATGGTCGGTTGACGATTAGGGGTCGTGATGAATGACCACCTTGTCGGTCTCTCCACAAACGATAGAACGTGTTTCATCAACTTGACATTTCATGGTTTTTTTAATTATGTCCTGGTTGCATGCTGTGGTTGTAACTAGAGATGTGGAGCTTTGTAAACCAGGGTCTGCTAGCATCCGGAATCGACCTTGTGAACATTGTGACCTTGTAGATATTGAGAGTCATTCAAGAGCTTCTCAAGCAACTTTCACAACACCAGGAAACACGAGACAAGCGTTACGAGGTTGACGGAAGGCGAAGACGAGGATCAACGCAATATGGCGAAGCAAAATGTAGTATTTCAAAATATTGGGTTAACCTGATGAAAAGCAGAAAATTTTGGTATTTACTAAATTCGAATAATATGCATATTTTACAATTGTGGAGTTGTTTTGTTCATGGTTTGTATTAGAAGACACGGTTATTTTTTGTGCTTGTGCAATACATCAAGAACTTAAAGTTACTCACATGAAAGTTAGTTTTCAAATTTATCTATCTAAAAATAACACCAAAGTTATAGAGAATCCTTTAGTAGGAGATTCCAAGTCTATATAACCATACAATGAAACCTCACAGATGACATGTCTCTACATTCATATTCTCTACAACCGCACTAAGATCTGTATTTTATGTAGTCTATGACATCAATTCTTTTAGACTGCTCATGGGAAAGATGGATAGAGAACTTAAAATCTTTTAGAGAAAAAATACCTCCTATTTTTATATTGAAATATAGAATACATAGCTTATCTTATCTCACGAATTTAGACAAAATCTACATGGCTAACAAAAAAAAATTAATGAAATATTATGATATGGAAATCTCATATCATATCAACCACGGACACTTCCAAACTAGTCTAAATAAAACACCACATCAATCACTACATCTAAATCTTCAAAAAATAAGAAAACAAAAAATTATGCTCTATACATATATATTTACATATTATATATGTATGAATGAAAGAGAAATTGGTTCACTTAAAAATAAAATAAATAACTAAATGAGATTAATGTAGGTTTTTTGCAAATTGTCTTGCGTTAGTCTAAAAATAATCGTAGGTTCAACATCTTATATTCCTTTCTTGAATAATTTTTGAATTCATTATCTGTGAGTGTCTCTTAATATAATTCTTCCTAAACCAAGTGTATGTGTGTGTTTGAATATTTAATAATCAAAGAGCAACGATTGGTAAATAATACAATTTGTTTTTGTAAAATAAAGTTAATACTTATCTCGCTTCTTTATCCCCACTTTAATTTACTTCCTAGTTACTCACTTGAAGTTCATATTCTTGTTCCCTCCGAAAATCTATCTTCCAGAAATAGCTAATATGATTGCTTTAATCAGTATACTTTTGAGAATCTCGGTTGAATGTTAAACATATGTGTATATTTACATGTCTTTTGTATTAAGCACAAATTATACAGGAACACAGCTTTACTTGTCGGATGGAAAACTTTGTGTTCCAACTGATTTGATTTAGTAGAAACTGGCCGAGTTTGATTGATGTCCAATTTATTTAGTTAAATTAAATCAAGTAGAGTATGAAAGCGCTTATTTTGAAAATTTTTAGTTTATGTTTTAGTAGATGTGTACTAATCCGTAAATTAGGATGTATTGACCGCTTCAGATCCCAATCCTCTGGGTGCATGAAAACGAATTAAACACATATCCAACCCTTCAACATCGGTGAAAAGACTCTGGAAAATTTTGCACCATGGATTGAACCCGTTGCCATCAAACAGACAATGGCTCACCACCTAAAAATGATGCGATACTCTACCTGCAACTGACGAGAGACCAGCTCATGGGCGCCATCGATGACCTCTGCTTTCTCGTGCAGGAGACACACAATCCTGACCTCACCCTTCTTAACCTTGACGCAGTCATTCTGAATAACATCGTCGCCACCCAAAGGTGACTACGATCCGAAAGATTTCTAAATAGTTGTAATCAATAACCACTTCACTAAGTACGCGAAACTATCTATTGAGTCTCTATAGATTGTATGGTCTGTCCCAAAGAGTAACTGCAGCGACGCTGCTCCCTAGGGCAATGGAATATGCAACCTCGATTTCACGGACAAATCCTCCGCACAAGATGCGCAGGGGATTCGTCACGTAAGCAAATTGCTCTACGACGTTGGCAAAGGACTCTGCGGCCACAAGTGCATCACATGGATGCGATGGCCGCTCCGGAATGCTAGAATTGCACCCCGCCAAGGATACAACTCCCGTCGCTTCAAATATTCAAGCCCATAAGACCCAACTAAATTTCTCCAGAAAACTGTCAGTTGGTAGTGAATGTTTGCTCAACACGAAGTTCAGAACAGGTCTATGTATTCTATCTTCATCCAGCCTTCATCTCTTTCACCCCACTCCACCCCACACATCAAGCCTCAGTCGAAAGATGGTGATACGATGAACATCACAGGAGTCAGCAATTTGGGTATTTTCTTCATCAACGGCTTTGTTATACCCAGACAGAAGCCATGCTCAAACAAAAGCAGACAGACCTTGAGACGCTGTACCATCCACTAGAAAGCCTCAGTTTACACTGTAGCGTCACAGAAATGCAGGTGGCATACTGAGGAGGTTCTTCTAGTCAAACAAGGTCCCAGCACCGCCCACAACCAACCCCCATAGAGGTAACCATCCTCGACATAACAGCTAAACCCTAAACCCTTCACTTACAACACCCAACAAACCGAACCCAACTCGCCACGGTGTGATAGTGGTCGGAAACTAAGCGAAGCAATATCATAAACAGCATCCCATGGAACTTCTGCCAACCTCTCAGACCTACAGAGGACTCTGAGGATTGGGACTAGCGCACATCTGTAGTGAGGGGCAGTGTTGATTAATGCATGCGGGCAGCCAGTAAAGCGAAGTCCTCAAAATGATCACGTGACATACCCTTCTCTCCTAAGCCCTAATTCAACGACCTCATGAATCAGGGTCTGAGACAAAGAGCTGCGGGCTTCACATTCTTCCCACATTCCAAGATATGACAACCCGTTGAAACCCTAAAAGTGGTGATGTGGGTACTTGATGAGCTTTTTGTTGTTGTAATTGTTAGTTTTGAATTACTCATTCAAGCACAATTTTCATAGATTTCTGCACAAAGTTCTGTTTATTACATTACAAGAAGACAAAATAAAAGCTTTTTCATTCAATTTAAAACTTATTCTTTTAAGAATATGCATCCTTAAAACATTTAAAAATAATATTTAGTATTCTTTTTATAATTTTAAATTAATAAAAAATATTGTAACATTTGGATTCTATATATATATATATATATAAATATATATTCAATTGATAAAGATGTCAAATGTATATGCAAGTTTGCAATAATCTATAGTAGAAGCATGTAATGTACAAATGTGTAAAATTCTTTTACAAAAAAGATTATAACATTTGGATTATTCATTAAATTGATGAGAGCTGTAAAAAATATTATAACATTTATAAAATAAATTTGTACATTTGTACATTGCATTCTTCTATTATAGATTATTGCAAACTTGTAGATACATTTATTATCTACACCAATTGAGTAAACTTATACTTAAGACCACATTTTTATAATTCTAATTTTATAAACCTGACATGATTTCATAAATAATATGAAATGCCATTGTGAAATTTAATTGTATATAATAGCATCCTTGCATGAATTCCTAAAATTTAAACCATTTATATACAAATTCCATAGAAGAAAGAAAGAAAAAAGAAAGAAGAAAATTCAAAACTTTAATGATTATTGTTTTTATATTTTTCTTTTTCTTTTTGTTTCAATTATATCTGTACATATTTTATGGCTTGCTGTTATGAATAATTTTGCATGCAATATTCTTTAAATGGTACAATTAACATGAAATATTGTCAGAATAGACATGACAAGATTCTAGTTTGAATATTTTAAAACTTATAATCAACATATGAATCTTAGATAATCAAAACCACAATTGGATAAACATGCATTGAAGAAATGAGATTCAATTATATCTGATAATATTAATAATTTTGCATTGATTGATTTTTTAAAAACAAATACTTAGTTATAAAATAAATATTAAACACCAATTCTATCTTATTTATGCAAACTTTTAGAAATTTAGTAGCTTAGAGGACTAAAAAACAACAACTAATAGAAATGAAAACGACTTTTAAATTCCCTCAAAGAAGCAAATATATATATATATATATATATAACAATGCCCCTAGCTAACTTCAAGATAATTGTATAGCTGTTTTAATGCATTAGATTATGTATTTATTTATTTATTTATTTATTTTAAAATAAACTATACTTAATATATGACTTTAAAATATATAATTAATAAACAACTCTATAATGCTATTTTTATAAAATATTCAAATGCACTATAATCATCATTTTTAAATATTTTTATTGGTCATTTTCTACTCAATTTTTATCCAATTCGTAGGGTGCCAAAAATGTGCCAAAAAGTGATAAACTAAAATCTATGTGGAATGCAATTTAGGCCCCAAATTCATCTAAAATAAGACTATGCTTATACCTTATGAAGTTCAAGGGCATATTTGCAATTATCACAAAAGTGAGGGATAGATTTGCAATTATCAAGATTACAAGATTATTCTTAATATTTCAAGAATATATATAATATTTTTTCTTTATTTAATCACATAAATGATTATATTTTTAAGTTACAATTAAGTGAGTATGCTAAAGATTATTTATATATCTTGATATCCTACATACTACAAATTGGAGATTGTAGTGACTAATTGTAGCATAGAATAATCTTCCAATAATGCTTTAGTATAGTTTGTTATCAACTACAGGAGTTTCAATTTCTTTTATCTGCTTTGATTTAAGGTCCATTGATATTGAAGAGGATATACAATGGATCTGTTTAAATATGTCTAATAGAATTTGAATATAACATTGCTAGTAAAAATAGATTCCTTCAATAGTGTACTTTAATTTAACTCCCATGTAAAATTTTGTCTCTCTTAAATCTGTCATTTCAAATGTATTCCTAAGACTTCATTTGAATACTTGAATTTGTATAGTATCATTTCTTGCAACTATTATATTGTCCATATAGAGTAATACAATTTTGTATTTTCCATCTTGGATTGTAAAATATATATTAAGATCTTTGTTGTTCTTTTGTAGGATTTGATCTTGTAGATAATTATCAATGCATCCATATTAGGCTCTAAAGGCGTGGCTTAGTCCATATAGCACCCGTTCTAGTTAATAAACTTTTCTTTCACTCTCCTTTTCTTCAAAATCTAGAGATAGAAACATATACACTTCTTCTTTGAGCATTTTATTAAAAAATATTGTTTTAATATCTAAGAGTTGTAGTTTCCAATTTTTTTCTTGCTACCAATGCTATGACTATTGTAACTATTGTTTATCTAACCACATAAGCCAAGATTTTTAAAAATTCTATTTTCTCTTCTTATTCAAAGCCTCAAGCTATGATCCTAGCCTTAAGTTTCTAGTTGTTGCCAGTTGATTCTAATTTCGTCTTGAAGTTTTATATGAAAAAAATTGGGATTTTCTTTTAGATAGATTTATTAAACTCTAGGTGTTATTTTTTTATATGGATTCTACCTCTTGTTTGATTGCATTTTGCTACCCAATATGCTAAATTTCCTCTTAATAGCTCCTTGGATTTAATTCTATTTAAGTTGTGAGGATATAACTATCTTTAAATCTTGAGTTAGATTTTTTATTTTGAGTGGAGTAATTGTAATAATGATTATATTTTATATTTTTTTGCTAAAGAGCTCTCCTAGATGTATTAGAATCATCACTTGAGATGTTTTTGAATAAGCCATCAGCTTGTAATGTACCTACTCCAATGTATATAGATTCTTCTTCAAATTCAAGACTTATAATTAAGTTACTTTGATCATTTATTTTTTAATTTATTATATTAGTTTTATCAATAGTTGACAATTTTTTTTTTGAAAAAAGGTCTATTTTTTAAGTTAGAATTGTATTTCTTTGTATATATTCAAAATCTATTAGAGTCTTATCAAACACTATATCTTGACAAATTCAAATTTTGCAATGTATAGGATCATATAATCTTTTGGCTTTAGGTTTAATATCATATCCTAAAAATATATACGTAATTTTTTTTCCTTTTAATTCAATTCTATCTTCTTTTGGAATGTAAAGATAGGTAAAAAATTTAAATACTTTAAAGTGATATACTTGTGGTTTGGTTTTATTGTAGAATTGTTTTGAGGTGACTTTATAGTTTGCTCTAGTGGAACTAATATTTATTAGATAGTTTACAAAGTAGACAGTTTTTTTTATAGATAGGCTCGTAATTGACATACAATAGATATTGAGTGTGCTCTCTTAACTATGGTAGAATTTTTCTTTTTGCTAACTCTATTCTGCTATGGAGTGCATGTCATAGTGAATTGCCTTCAGATTCTTTGTATTATTAAGTAGTGTTACGGAAATATTCATAATTACATATACAAATATGTAGAAGTAAGTAAAAGTAGGTAAAAATAAATTAATTCTATAGTATTTGATATGAAACCTTCTTAGAAGCTTCATAGATGCTACTTTGACTTCATAGGTGTCTTTAATTGACTTTTTGGATTATAAACGTGGTCAACAAGTTGGCCATGTGCCACACATGTTGTTAACTTGAAGATCAAGCTAACATTGTGGCCCACACGTAGAAAAACTTACCTTGTAAGTCAAGGCATGTGTCCTACAAAGTCAACACATATTGGAGGTCCTATAGAACATCGCCACGTAGCTCCTAGTTAGATAGTATATATAGGAACAAGAGTGAAGCCTTCTTCACTCTTGTCAACTCCTTTCTTGCTTCCAGTCTAGTTTCAAGGGTCTTTAGTTTTCTTATCTTTTGGCAATAGCCATTCCACTTGCTCTTTCAATAGACATACTTGTTTATTTATATTTTGTTACTTTCTTTGAATGAAGGCTCACTTCTCTGAATTGCTTTTTCATCAAGTTCTTGCTCTTGATAGATTGATAAGAGTACACCTACAATATTAGAGCTTTGTCTAATCTTGATTAAGAGTGGATTATCCCTTTTTCTTGATAAAATATAAGTATATTAGAATTTGCGGATTACCCTCTTCTAAACTGATATTGTTCTTAGTATTTTCTTTATTCTCAAGTCCTCTCTTCTATTTGTCTTGAGTGATATTAGACATCTTCTCTTTTCTAAGTGTTATTATGGTAGAACTTGTTGAAATGAAGAGTGCAATGGCACAAATGCAAGAACAATTGAAGGAGTTAATGCTTGCGATGCATCAATTCAATTTACCACCACAAGGAGCAACAAGATTAACATGAAGTGAAGATATAGAAATGGTTGGAGTTGCTTCAACATTTGCACCAAATCATGTCGTTTTTCCTATGGTAGAACGCCCTTCCAGTATTAGAGAACTAAGAATTGCCCTATCCGAGAAGTTTTATGGTACCAGATTTAAGTTTCAAGGATTTATCAATCAAGTGCAACTTGTGATTAAACTTTAATTCCAAAGCTATCTAACTCCAGGATCGCAAGTTAGATTCATTGATACGCTTCTTTCAGATTCAGTATTATCGTGATTTTCATCTTTTCTTGAACGATAAGATCCAATATCGGATAATCTAGAGGCTTTTTTGACTGAGTTTCTATCCATGTATGGAGAACATGATGCAATTCATATTGCAACCAATAAGATCCGTATTTTATGACAAAGCAATTGATCAGTAACGTTATATGCTTCAAAATTTTGACAACTTGCAACTGATATCAAGTGGGATGATGCTGCACTTATTAGCCAATTTTTCTACGGATTAGAATACGAGGTAAAAAAATTAATGTTCAACTTACCTGATCCTCAAACATTGAATCAAGCAATTGACTTTGCTGTGAAGTGCGACAATTACCTTTTTGAATTTCGATCTGAGAACCGTACAAGTGGACCTCAACGCTACTATAATTCAATGGCAACACCAATACCTCTTCAACACATACATTTGGAAGTAGAGGATATGTAAATTGATGAAGTACATTTCAAACTTCTTACTGAGCAAGAAAAGACTCGTCGTCATCAAGAAGGATTATATTTATATTATAGAGAACTAAAACACACAACTCAACATTGTCCAAAGAAATGACGCAACCACAAAATGAGGAGTATGGCTGTGAAAGAAGACAATATGTCAGAAAACAAGTTTGTCTAGGTACAATAGGGACCATTGTCATGTTGTAACACGACTATATGGTAAAAGATGATAATATAGATCTTATTATAGAAGAGCCAAGTTAAAAGAAAAAGTAGAAAAATATGGATAAAAAATAAGAATGTAGTAAAACTTTTAGTAGTAATGCTACTTTTTTAGAACCTGGGCCGGTTATGAACGAGGGTTATGAACCTCCAGTTATGAACCAGGGTTTTTAACCCTAGTTTCTTTTGGATGATTTGGGTTTTATGAAATAAAATAGGATTTATGTTTTGGGTGATTTCAAGAGTTTTGTAATAGATCTATGGATGAAATTTTGTGGGTTTATGGTTATAGTTGTGTTTAATATGTGTCGTGAATTTAAGCTCGATCTAATGGTTGAATTGAGGGATATTGAGGTTTAAGTGGGTCAAGGTCTCAGAAAGTAGAATTTTAGATCTAGTGGAGGGTTTTTAAGATTTCTTGCAATCTACTAGTTGGATTGGAATGAAACTTGCATAAAAGAATATTAGACTTGTTTTTCTATATATACGAGGATTTTTAGATCAATCGAATGGTGTAAAGAGGAGATATTGGCTCTAGAAGATTGGTATCAAGATTGGAGAAGGAGGCTGGCTAATATCCGAGCACATTTTTGAGGTTATTGTCAATTTGGTAACTCCAATCCTTTTCAATTATTTTGTACTTATTTTGAACTTAGTTTGTAAGAAGTATGCAAAATTTGAGTTAAGTTCAACGGTTTATTCATTAGTTATTGAGGTTTAAATATGTTGTAGGAATTACTAGGATTTGGTTTAGGATTTGGTTATGATTTGATTTAGGATTTGGTTTAAGGTTTGATTTAGGATTTAGGATTTAGGATTTGAATTAGGATTTGTTTTAGAATTAGGATTTGATTAGGTTTTGGTTTAGGATTTAGGGTTTGGATTATAGTTTGATTTAGGATTTGATTAGGATTTTATTTAGGATTTAGGGTTTGATTAGGATTTAAATTAGGATTTAGGATTTAATTAGGATTTGGTTTAGGATTTAGGGTTTAAGATTTGATTAGGGTTTAATTTAGGATTTTATTAGGATTTATTTAGGGTTTAAGATTTAATTAATTTGGGCCTAAAGTTTGAATGAAGTCCAATAGGATTTTAATTAGGATTAAATTAAGATTGAATTAAAAGATATTTGTGATTATTCTAATATTTCTTTAAGTTTTCTTATTATTTCTTTAAAATTTCTTTGAAGTTTTCTTAAATTTGATTAAGCTTACTTAGCATTATTATGGTCTAATTAGAGCATTATTAGTATTCTATTAGAGTTAGGATTTTGTTATTATAATTTCCATTCTTCTTTCCAAAACCAGGTGCCCAGAGCATTCTCAAGCAAGACTTCCCATATTACAACACCGTGCGGCTGGAACCTTGGACAACATCTAATAAAGGTCATATTCTCTCCTTAGAGCTCTCTCGTTGTTTTATATTAAATGTTATTTTAGGACCAAAATATTACAAAGCCTTTGCCTTGTTAGATTCAAGAGCCTCAACGTGTTTCTTAGATGAAGAATTTACGAAAAGACATAGCATATCTTTAGTAAAGAAAACTAAACTTGTTCATATAGAAGTCATAGATAGTCATCCATTATCTTCTGGAGATATTACTCACGAAACCCTTCTTATAGAAGTAATAATCAATGGTCATAATAGCTTTGTAGTATTTAATATCATTAGATCTCCCTCTAATCTAGTCATTTTAGGTTTATCATGGTTAGAAAAATACAACCCTCAAATAGATTGGATTTCCCGAACTCTTACTTTCTCTAAAAGTATAACTAACAGTGTAGTTAATCAAGTAGAGAGTCATAAGTCCAGTTCAATTAAACCCGTATTTATAAGTTCAAAAGCTTTCTTGCATGCTGCTATGAAAGAATCACCATATATTATTTATGCCACACTTGTTTTTACTGGTGGAAAGACTTCAAGTGGCATTCCAAGCTAATATCAAGAATTTTAAGATGTATTTGAAAAAAAGAATGTGGATACACTCCCGGAACATCGTCCCTATGATTGCTCAATTGATCTTCAAGAAGGAGTACAATTCGAGTTCTTGCCCTTAATAAGTAGTCATTAAATTCATGTAATAGATATTTTCTCCTTTTATCTATCTTTAGATATAGTATTTTATTTTTTATTTTCTAATCTATCTAATTTTTAAATTTTTTAAATTTCTTATATGTTTCATTCTTACTTTACAAGAAGGATACCAAATTCTTCCAAGAATAGTCATCAATGAATACTACAAAGTATTTGAAGCCTCACATGGATGGTGTTCTTATAGGTTCCACAAGATTATAGTATATAAGTTATAGTATCTTTTTTGCTCAATGAAGAAAAAAATTTGGGAACCTTTTTCAATATTAACATCTGATAAGATAGTCTTTTGTAGTGTGTAAAGTAGTAATAATCCTTATATTTGAAAAGCCCTCAAAAAATGTTATAAAGTAATATAATATAAGTACTCAAATCTTTTATGCCATAGTCTAGCATTGTTTGTTTGTTTTCTTTTTTTCTTTTTTTCATAGAATTTATTTCAATGATAATAGATTTTGATATTTTATCATTAAATTAATAAAGTCTATTCTACTTGTTTCTTATTTTTAAGGCACTTAATTTTTTATCTTGTTCGAATACTAAAAAATATTTATTTGTGAATATAACTACCTTGTTGTGATTTATTAATATTCCTACTAAGTTCAAATTTTGAATTAAGGCTTAGACGTATAAATTATCATGAACCTTATTATATCAGATGCTGAAGTTACATGACCTAAACTAGCAGCTTCAACTATATAGATATTGTTATTTACAATTTTTACAAATTTACTTAGAGATTATGCATCTACCAACTAAAGATTTGAAATTTTTCTAATGAAGTAGTTGCTGACTCCTAAATTGACATACCAATTCCTATCAATAAGATTTACTTCACTTATATTTTTTCTAAGACTTCCATAAGTACTTCCATCTATAAAATTTATATTGGAATTGTTACATTGATTATGTGTAGTTTTGAGCAATGTGATTAGATCTTCTTCATGCATAGCAAAAGAATGATTATGTATTTTTATTTTGTCTAAATCTAGTTGTAGGAATTTGCAATCTTCTTTTTGTGAAGTATGAAGCTCTTCCAGGTCTATTTTGAAGATGTTGATTATTCATGTGAGGTCTTGGCCTCTTAATGTGATGTAAAGAGAAGTAATATAATATTCCTTAATCTAAGTTTTTTCTTCTTTGACTTCCTTCTTATTATATAAAGAGATTGTATCTATGTCTATGTAACTTTGTTTGTTGAAATTGTATTTCTAGGGCTTTCTCTTATTTCAACTTTTTCTCTCTTATAGCCATGCAATGTGTTTCAATGAGAAGCTTATCCATAATATCTTTAAACATTGGTTGTTGTATATGGGTGATGCCTTGGATCACTATTTTTTAGCTTTGTAATAGTGTATTGAAGACTATGTTTATGAGAGTCTTGTCTCCAAATTCTTCATTAAATGTCTTCAATTAGTTTTTTTTATATCTATTGCTTCTATCAAATAAGTATTAATATTTTTTCATTCTTTTATTGTCATTCTATTGAGTTGATTAATAACAAGATTTGTTGTTGACTTCTTGCATGTTACATTCTTCTAAACATATCCAATAAATTTATAAGGTGGCTATGTTGAAAAACTATCAAACTGTGTGGAACTGATATGATAAGATATGATAGAGTTCTTTGCTTTGTTTTTGCAAGTTAAATTTTTATATAAGACTTTTTTAATATAGTAATAAAAAAATAATGATACCTCTTTATTGGTTTTTATAATATTCCAAAAAAATTATTATTTTAGGATGGTTGTTATTTTCAAGCTCCAAGTAAAATAATTTTGAATTTCAACTAATTTGCTCAATTCTACTTCTCACTTTGGAAACTTCAATTTTCTTTCATCCATTTCTTTTGCTAAATTCTCTCTCTATTTCTTAAACTAGAAGCAAGACTCATCAAACCTAAAAACCTATCATAACTTTGTTCTACTACCATGTTGCAAAAAAAATAACTTCCAAGCATATTTGTCTCATTTTAAAAAATGATTATAAATACATTATAGTTTATCTTAGCCACTTAAGTATGGTAATTGTAATTTATTTTAATCCTAAGTATATTAAAAGAATGACATAGAATTATAAAGATGATTTGAATAAGTCATGATAATACAAAAAGATAAAATGACATTAAGACTAATATGAATGATTTTATAATGACTCATTGTTGAAGTGACATAGATCAAGCAAGGTGGCTCAACGGTATAGTGGCATCATGCAAAGCCAAAGCACAAAGTACTTGTGCTCGTTTGAAGATGGTACAAAATAAGTTCTTCCTTGTTGAATGATGGAAGTTGGATGCCTATCCTAATCGCAAACTCCATTATCTATGATCTTTTATTTCATGATGTTTTTAACTAAAAAGAATTCTTAGAAATTCTTGGCACCAAAGAGTCTTTTAACTTGAAGACTCTTTTGAATCATATTTTAATCAATGAATATTAAAAAAATAGTACCTTAGCCACTAAGCCAATAAATACATAGAATAGAATGATCTTCTAAAATTGTGGGATGTTTGCTATATAATTTTGCATGAGCTTTGGATTTGGCAACATAGTATCAAATATGCATATTGCAACAAATATTTAAAGTCACAATCTCAATGATAATATGTCTATGATTCACTAACAAATCTTTGTATATTTTGATTGAAGTAATATTATTTATAATTATAGTAAAAAAATATAGTATATTAAATTTATTAATATCTACATAAGATAATATAAGTACATATAGAAATAACAAAATTATTATAAATAATAGTTGGTTAAAAGTAGAATATATATACATGTATATATTATACAAATTTTTGCTTTGGAATTCCATTCTAATAAATTCCAGAGAAAAATGATGCTTTGAAGTAATGCTACTCATGATATGTAGCAATAGCAGCGAAGGTGAAGAAATATATATATATATATATATATATATATATATAATCAATATTTACTCTTGAATCATACTATATTTTACTTTGGTGAAAACAAAGTCTTTCTATCAGACATCATTATTCTTATAAATAAATCATTGTCAAGGTGTGGATTTGATATCAACAATTTCAATTTGATACCAAATACAAACTTCAAACCTTCATACCAAAATATCTTTAAAATATCAAAGAATACTTATTTACTATTGATGAATTTTGTAATGTGCAAGACACTCCATTTTTACAAATTGAGTCCAAGATTTTAGGAAAAAAGAGTGAAAAGATGCAAAGAGCTTGGTTGCTTTGGACTTGAAGTAACACTTTTAAGAAAAATAGCTTTGTAATCAATCAAGAATAAATTTGTAACAGTAGTGGTACCAATGATGATAATAATGGTGTCCAATTTGTGAGGTGCTTGAATTGTACCAAAAAGTGTTGCGCCAAAATATGTGGTATGAAATTTAGGCTCCATATTCATCTAAAACAAGACTATGTTTAACCTTATCAAGTTCAATGGCATATTTGTAATTAATACAAAAGTGAAGAATAGCTTTGCAATTATTAAGAATATAAGAATATTTTTTATATTTCAACATGTTTTAAGGATATATATGATATTTTATCTTTAAAAAATTATATTTTTGAAGATTTGAATAACTTATTAATATTTTATTATCTAATTTTAGAAGAATGATAAAATAAGATATTTCTTATTACACTCATACTTGAATATTATACATAATTGGATATAAAAGTTTTACATGTATAACTTTTTAGACCAAACACATTTTATTTAGAAAATCATTATTCTTTACAATAAGTGTGATAAAAAAGATAAGTATAATATATAAATATATATTTATTAAAATATAAAATATCATTTATATTTATTTATTTATTAAAATATCAATTATTATATATATATATATATATATATATATAACTATTTATCCAATAATAGATGATGTATAAGATTGCTCTCAATTCAAGCATGATCTTTTTTAAAATTATTATAATTTTAAATAGATTTAAAGATAAGTTTAATATGATATTTATTATAATAAGTCTAATTGACTATTGTTTTACTACAATTCTTCTTTTTATGAAACCTTATTCTTTATTTGTTTTTTTATATATATATAAATTTGATAAAAAAATAATTATTAATAAGTAGAATCAAACTCTATAAAAGATTTGGTCACTTTATAAAGAAATTATGTTTTTTAAACTTCTATTGTATATATATTTATTTCTAATACTTTTAACACTTCTATATTATTGTTATCTAAGCTGATAAAATTTTGTATAGGTAAAACATATTTTGATAATTATCACTTTGAAACCTTAAGTTTTCTTAAAATGCTATCTCTTTATGAAATAACATCCATCATTTGTTTATTTGGATATATCTACATAGTGTATGTAATCAAAGTTAAAAAATATATATATCTATTGAGAAACTAAGAATTTATTTGAAACTTTAGAAAGAAGTTTTGAAAATTGCATACATATTCAATACAAGTGATTAATGCCATATTTTTAAAATCTTATGTGTGGTTCAAAATTCCTTAAAAATATAAATAATTTTTCTTGTGGTCATCAAAATCCAAAGTATATAGTTTCTATTTATTATTTCTTTAATTTTTTTTATCTTTGATCATTTATTCTATTAGATTTATGTTAGATCAACCAAACCAAATTTGTATTTTTTTTTTTATTTTTTTGTAGTTTTAAAGAAAAAATTGAAGACATAAAATACTTAATTACTTAGTGATTTGGATAGAAATTGAAATAATCACCTTTAAATTACTTTTTTCTATTTAGAATTTTATTTTTTCTAAATTATAAAAATTAGACCAAATAATTCTATATATTTTAAGGTAGAAGTTTTAAAGATCCAAAACACATTTAAAAAAAGAAATACTTATGGTTTGTAGATCTTGCCATGAAAATATTCTACATTTAATATGCAACTTAGGAACCACATTCTTTTAAAGTATTCAAGTCTTTTTAGCAACTTTATAAATTATTTTAAGACTTACGCTTCAAATATCACATGTTATTAGTCAAAATATATAATAAAAAACTTGGCTATAGATTTTTAGTGTTGTTAAAGCTCTCAATCCAATCAAAGATTCTACAAGAAATTAGTTTGTATAAGAAAATATTGATTAGATAGAAGAGATTGAATTATAAGATTTAAATCTACATTAATTTATGATTTTTATCTACAATGCATTTTTTTTTTCTAATAGGTAAGAAACAACTAAATAACCTTATAATTATATTATATATAAGCATTGGGCATTGATCTTAGAAAATATAGAATTAATTAGTTAGAATATGTATTAAAATAAAATAGGTAATTAAGGACTAAAATTTAATTGATCAAAGATGAAAAATAAAAATCTTTATTAATAAACTTTTAAGATTTTTATATCTATTTATATCCTTAATTGTGTTGCAAAAGAAATAGGAATTTTATCATTTAAAATATATATTTATATTCTATTTTGTTTGATATTTTAACTAATTAAGTTTGATTATTCTAAAGCTTAGAAGAGTAAGAAGATTTGACTAACTTATATCACAGACATCCATATTTACTTTAATAATTACCTAGATAATATGAATAGGTAGAAGTAAATAAAAGTAGATAAATTTGACAATATCTTATAGAAAAGCTTCTTAGAAAATTCATAGACTTGTCTATAGGTGATTGGTAGGTTGAATTTTTTTGATTATAGGTTTGAAGGTTTACCATCCATAAAAATAATAATAACCACAAATTTGTCTAAATAATTTATGTAATTATTTTGAAATATTAAAAATTCATGTCCACTAATTGGCTAAAACTTTTCTTATACAAACTTTCTAAAACTTTTAAAAAAAAGAACAATTTATATAGGGATTTTCTTATAAGAATTAAAGGCATTGAATTTCAATAACAATTTCCATAGAAAGAGTGAATTCATTGTTATGTTCTTGTTTCCTTTGCCAATAGTTGTTGTGGTTCTGAAGTAGAAGGTGGTTGTATTTCTTTTTGCATTCAAAGCCAAATTTGTCTTACACAACCAGAGTCTTACAAAATCAGCATACAATCAAGAATCTATGGAAAGGCTTTGGAAACATTTGGATTAGAGATGTAATTAATTCCATCTTAAAAGTACATGGCTTCTTAATTTATTTTTAAAATTATTAAGCATGCAATGAAATGCTATAAAACAAATAAATAATAATTGCTACATATTTTCTACACCAAGATTTCAATGGTTCAGAAGAAGATCTAGAAAATGAACTCAATTACGGCATATTAGGTGATATATCCGATATTTTTCACGCGTACAAGTCTGTTGATGCAATGCTTCAACTAGAGTTATCTTTTAAAATGCAGCTATTAAATTCGCGGTGTATTTAAGTTATTTTGGTGTATTAACAAAGATAACTTGCAACATGTCCCTCGATTTTGGAAGAGAAAATCAACATTTAGAGTGAATTCGTTCACCAGTAGGTATTTACACTCATCTCATGCATTTGGAAACGTAAAAAGTAAACCTCTGATACTAAGAAGAATTGTAATAGACGATACGCGTAAAAATGTAATGGACCACGCTGTAGATTGTTTTCCAAACTCTCACGACATTAAGGAATTCGTCATCAACACATGTGATTCTAGAAATGGTGGAAGACTAGCAAATATAGACTGCAGACAGTCTGCGTGCGGATAATATTTTCATAGAGATTCTGTGAAGGATGGGATAGTGTGGCAAACGATGTCAAGTTCTATGTACAAGAGTGGCTTGGTTGGCCGTCTGACAATCAATGAGCGGATGAAAGATAAGACCACCTCGCTTGCATTCACAGAAGATTCATGCACATGGTGCATTACATCTGCTGAACACTCTGGCAGAAATGGCACATGTTGCCGTTTAGCAAAGTATGAAAATCACACGGTTTCGCTGTGTGAATGCTCAGCCACATAACTCTGCTAATTAGAATCAGTATTATCTACGAGCACTTTGGCATAAGTGTAGACATTTCTCCCTAATCAGAGTGTTCTTCACCATCAGTTGCTTTTACTATAGCATGTGCACATACTATGGAGGAGATTGTTATCGAATTAAAAATTTACAATTGACCTTTCAGCAATCACTGAAGGTATGAGGGTGCTTGAAGAATATCAGTGCTCAGCAGATGCAACTTCTGGTGAACAAAGGAGTGCACTGAATTTCGAAGCGGTGATAGATTCAGAAAACACCTAGAAACATATTTCAAGCACCAGAAAGGACGATTTGATAGTTTCAGAGCGGTTCTCTGATTAGAGAATTACCGTGGTCATGAAACGGGGTTGTTTGCAATTTTCGCCACCAAGCAGCAATTCTGGCTGCAAAAAATCTCCAAAACACAATGCTCAAAATTAGAGTGCTAATTGGAGGTCAGTTAGGTCTCCGCATCTTAGTGATTAAGGAAGGCTCCTTGTACGAAACCACCCCAACGGATGCTCGTCTTGAAGGTCGCCCCCCAACGGACGTTCTTGACGGAGGTTGCAATTGATCTGATTCTATGTGTTTAGAGGGAGACGACCCCCTTGTTCTACTTAAGGAAGATCTCGAGGCTGGAAGTGAATGCGTATGTTGGACTGGGGAAGTGGATCCAGGCGTACTAGGTTGCGAAGAAGCTTTCCTCTGCGGCGTTGCAAATCAATCATTATAAACCACCACATTACCAAGTACCAAATTACCAAGTGTTTGTCATGTGGTGGGCTTAACTAAGATAATCTGGAAATACTGGAGTCTTCACACATACCTGTAATGCCACTTGAATTTCACTCCTGTTGCGAGGGGTTGTAGGTTGAGAAGCCGATCTTCGTTGAGGAGTGTTGGGCCGCGCTGGTGGGGGATTCTTTTCGCAATGGTTCTTACTGACCTTAACTGAAAGTCTCGGTTCAGAGGAGTGAGTTACTCTGGCTTCGTTACATTCACTGGTGGAGGTTATCTCGCCAGCTCTTTGACCTTCGCTAAAAGATTCATAGTTTGCAGAACTCTCCCTCTCCACAACCTCGCTAGACAAAGATTCCAAGCATGGGTTGCCTCGAGGGAGACGAGAAGTACTGTTGCTCGATGATAGAGCCTCAGATTCCTCGACTTCTTGCATTGGCTCCAAGTTATAGAGATGGCCGTACCGGTTGTTATACCGCTTGGTTGTGCACGCAGGAACTGGAGCATTGAAATAAGGCACTGTGAGCACATCATAGATTTGGTCTCTACGAATGAGGAAGTAAATACTAAGTCAGCGTATCGGCGAGCTAGGCTGCAACCTCTGAGAGACCAATTTCAAGGACGCTATGAAGTTTCACTTCTGGTAAAGGCAACTATCGCGCATATGACCTCATAAAAATAACGCGCTAGAAGATACTGCAGTGTAAGGGCGTAAGAGCCGCAAAAACCCTTCCGAGAATGTCAGGATGTGATTATCATTCATCATGACCTGATGCACATTGGATCAAGACATTGCACAAACAGAGATTAGATGGGAGACTCTAGAGCGTGATGGGACATTACCTATAATGGGCACAGACGCGCAATCGTGTTGCCTAATCTTTAACTTCACAGAGGTATCTTTCTGAGGCAGTGTACCCGCTTTCTGACGCACCCCACCTCTGCAAAAATATGTAAAACATTGTGAATCTTTGTTCCACATAAGTACGAGAAGGCTATCACAAGATCAATAGCACATGCCAGCGGAAGAAAAGAGTTCTCCGGGAGATGCAGTCAGATGACACTAGCAATCTTACAAAGAATGGAATCCAATGTTTCTACGGAAGTTTAGGTACTAGCACTCATTATGGAATCCACTAGAACTCGTTTCCAGTCCATCGGCACCACAGAAAGTACAGGATGTGAGGAGAACACTACAATTAATCGACTGGCGATGCTTCTCATATTACCACTATGTGTTTCTGAAATACTATTACCTTGTTGTAACTGCAGAGGTGTCAAGGCTGCTCATAGAATGTGTATTTGTTGATGGATTCCAGATGTCTGTCTCAAGTCCCACTGCGATTGATCACGTTCATATATAAAAAAACCAATTACAACTTTTCGAATGAAATACGAAAATAACTTGCATAACGGAAAGGCACAAATGTCGGGAGAAGATCAGTGACGCTCCAGCAAAAGCAATCACCTCCTAATGTCATTGAGTGCCTTCGTGCAGAGGAATTACGTGTTCGCCTTACGACGGTCGGTGGCACCCCGTCGGAATTCAACGGTTCATGGGAAGCCTGGAAGACACAAAGTTCATCAGCTTCTATATCGAAACATTCGAGTACTGCTTGGCACATATTGTCGAGTCACTTGAGATGATCGGATAAACTAATAGTAAAGTCCCTTGTCTGTAATTCACGAGGCTGATGAAACATACACCACTAATATTACAAACAAATTTCAGGATACAAGCTAGGTAATCAAGAAAACACCGCGATCATTCTGACATTATTTACCTTCTCCTTCTCTTCGCACACCCGCCTCAGCTGTTCTTGAGCCTCTGCAAGTCTCGTCTGGTTGAGAGCCGAAAAGCTTAGTATCCATGATACTCGGCAAAGATCACTCTCTTCAGAATTGATAACGACTATAATGTAGTGAGCATCTGAGGTTGTCTCGTACTACTGATGTCATTATAATAAAACCACTCAGCCTACAGATGTAAGAACAAAACAGTGGATAGTCTCATTGTTTTGAAATGAATTATCCTCGGAATCGAAAGCAAGTGAATGAAGCACTCGGTTCAATACCTGCAGCTCGCTCTCATTAACTTTGTACACAATGGTCATTTGTGTATACTCATGGTGTAACATTTTCAGCTGTTAACGAGGTAAAAGGTCAAGCCCAGATCAAACATGGTCGAGAAGGTAAACTGGGAGCATATAGCAGTAAGACAATGCATGAAAGCACAGGACAGTATTGGATGGTTGATTAGGATGGGCGCTTACTTGCTCGCGCACAGTGCTGAGCTCCTGCCATACAGCCAAACAGCAAAAGAAACACATGGAGAAATTCTACTGTCATTTAAATCCAAAAAACTTCTCTCCCTCTCTCCCTCTCTCCCTCTCTCTCTCTCTCTCTCTCTCTCTCTCTCTCTGACTTAGACGTAAGAGGGGAGGTAAAAGCAATTTAATCCAAACTAGAAGGGTTCAGCTCACAGAGCCAATGAGGGCCAGTATAGGTAAGGTGCGTTGTCATGGAAGATGTAACATACTGTCTTTGTCCTTAGTCTGTCTTACGAGAGAGGTCATGAGGTAATAGAATTTGACACGGAGCTGACTAAAGTACACATCACACCCATTTGGACGGTGCAGTTGCGAATAAGGGGGGTGATTGCTACGGGAGGCACAATTACGAGAACAAAGTTTGGAAACCAACCTTGGAGAGACGAGTGTTGAAACCGATAATATCCTCATTTTGCTGAGATCGCTTGTAGATATTAGCGTAAAAATCTCGTTGCATCTTGTGCATAAAGGACTTTTGGGATTCTATCTCGTGTCTGAGGAGATTGATTAAGTTTTCCAACACAGCACATCATATTAATTTCTGCATAGCATCAACCATATAAAGACGTTTGGTAATGAACAACTAACGAAGTAGTCTAATGAGATTGGAGAAGTACGCTAAAAACTATCAATTATGCACTCCAAATTATATTTGCTCTTTAAAATTAGCACGTGTCCACTACGAAGTAACTACAGCCGACATTAGAATGTGTGTGCCTCAATCGAAGTAAATTTCAATTGAGACAATAGCACGAGTTTAACAAGCCTAGAAGATTTGGTAGGATACTCTTTTTCCGCAATAACTAGATCCTTCTCGATGTTGATCTGCTCAAGCCTCTTGATCTCCTGCTCGCAATCGAGTTCAGGATTAGTTCCAGCACCACGGACAGACCCACGGTGAGCCTTTCCAACCACACGCCCGTAAAATCGACATGTGTTAAGATATAAATTTTATCACTACTAATTCTATGTATTCAGAACGGGGAGCATGCAATGGCTTGATGTTCAATCCCGAGAAACGAGGAAACAGAGAATCACCTGTTGGAGCTGCAATTCAGTGGAGCCGCAAGTATTTTTAACAAGATCATTCTCGTTAGACCAGCTACCGCCATTGATGAGGTTAGTAATATTGGACAGACGGCGCCTATGAGACGACGCTGTTCCCAACGTCTGCCTTCCCGTCCTTTCCCCAACCATTACTTCCTCAAACGTTAACAACTGTATGAGATAAGATTAATACACACTGAAATGTTGACTCCTACGATGCGCAAGGAGTTCAGGCTTCTCCTGCACTCATTGATAGAAAACTTTGAGTACCTGTCGTGGAAGGAATTCTCTCTTTAATCTGGTGTCAATGTACAGTGGACCAGCAGGACGTCTACAGTGACAATTTGGGAGGTTCTAGATACTGGAATAGGCCAGGGAACAAAGGGCGACAATCAAATCCGCAACGTACATTGAACGAATAGGAAATTCTACGGAAACTCGATAAGAGTATATGTCCCACTAACAGCGGAACGAATGTAAAATTAACGTCACAGAAACACGGATACAAAGCTAGTTCAGGGGGACATTCTTATTGATGAGGTATTTTCGACGTTCATGCTGCAAATCTCGGACAGAGTGAAGCGTGCTAGTTCCTGTAGATCGGAAAACCCGAGTTACTGAGCGGAGGTTGTCCTAGAGAATCTATTTTCTGTTGAATACCTTTTCGGTAAGGAGACGACGACATTCAGAAATCATTACCGAGGTGAACCAAGACACACGAGCACTTTCTTGAATTAGCACCAGCCAATGTGTGCAAGCAGTCATTGGCATTTCCTCTAAGGGATAGAAAACCCGATAGCAACTACATGTGCCTGGTAGGGATCCAATTGAAGGTTTAATCAATTTGGCAGTTGCCCCGCCAATGATTCGAACCTTCCCATAATGTTAGTTATTTTTAAGCGTTGTCATACAAAACTACTGCCTCTCTCCAAACCAAAGTTTCTACGCCACAAACTATCCACGCAAGATCCGGACATGGAGATTCGATAAAGAAATCGCCAAGTGTATCCGCAGGGATGCTCAGGCAGGTCCGACTCAGCCAAGAGAAAATGACCCTAGCTCTTTGACTCACTCCTAAACCTCTCAACCGCAGCACAGCGAACACAAACCTCAAAATTACCCGAAACCAAAACTGCTCCCTACAATGCTCCCCCCCAGGCACAAAAAAGAAAGGAAGAAAGGAAGGAAACAGACTCTACTACCGAAGGCGCGCCTGCTCGTTCGCCTACAAATTTGAAGTAAACCAGCTTCTGACACCGATTTCGGGTGCTGAAGGACTCAACGACCTCAACGGAATGCGCTCGCCTTCGAAAAGGCTCAAAACTCGTCAAAAAAATCCTGCGAGGTAGCTCTACGATATGAAAAACCGAACCGAAGCAACAACGGTGTCTTCGATCTCGAGCCGGCACGACAATCAAAGCAAAGGGCTGGAGGTAGAAGAAAAATCGACAACGCAAACAGACATGAGAGTGAGGTCTGGAGCGGAGCAAGGCCACATGAAGGGAGGCTCGGGGAGGCTCAGCCCAAGTCGGGGACCAACGGCTCTACGAGGCTACCGTTTCCCATTCTAATTCTGGACCCGAGGCAAGGTCGTGAACTAGGTCCGGAATTCCGACCCTGCCGTTCGAATACTCCTAGTTTAGTGGCGTTCCCTGGACACGGCCCTTAATAAAAAGCCTACTACCTCGCGTTCTATTCCTTTGAGAACGTGTTCCCTGAGCTGTCATTGGAATCTCATGTCTCTCAATCCCCAGTTAATAAATGGGTGAGTACAGGTATAGAAAATGATCAACTGTCTTTTGGGGATTTGCCAGGAAATGTAGCATGGGTCCAGTTCAATGTCAGCTAACAAAGGCCAAAAGCCATTGGAGCAACTCTTAATTGAACTCCTACACAAACGATGGTCATGGCATGGACACTTAATAATAATTAAGAACCGGCATTTATGGGGATTAGTGATAATTGTGCAACTAATTGTGTGTGTGTGTGTGTGTGTGGGGGGGTATTTACTTCATTGCAAAAGACAGAAGCACATAACAACATCAATTCTAAAAGATTGTATGATCATTTAGATTTTACTTCGAAATTTATTTTAAGAAATTAATAATCCAATTACCATCAAAAACCTTGATTGAGTTACTTGCAAATATAGTTTTTGAATTCGTTAAATGAATAACGAAATTTACATGAACATGTTGTAAATATGAGGATAGTTAAAACAGTTGATTGCTAGATTGATATTTGTATTTTTTAGTTGATTTCACTCAACTTTGTCTTTAAATGTTACATGTAAATATGTAAGTTTGTGATGAATAATTCATCATCTGTGACATCTTTATCTAAACATTTATTGACTTATAAAACTTCAAAAAGTTTATTTAAAATTTTATTTGGCATTTAAAATTTATACACATAGATCAAAGATTGCATGAAAAAAAATTAAAGAATAAAAACATAACTACATAGTAGTATGTTGATAGATTACCAATGTGTTTTTTGTAACATGTTTATTTCTAATTAATAACATTTACTTATCAGCTAAATATATAAGAGTATTTATAATTTTTCACCATTTATCTAATAATTCAAATGTTTATTTTGATGTGTTATAAAAAAATTATACTTACATGTTAGAATAAATTTTGAATGATTTAATAAATTAACATCTGATGGTAAATACTTAATGAACCTCCATTTTGATATTTTGCAGTTGTTACAATTGAAAACAATCTCCAAACATATCCATCAATGTAACAACAATTTTGCAGTTGTTACAATTGAAAACAATCTCCAAACATATCCATCAATGTAACAACAATTTTGCAGTTGTTACAATTGAAAACAATCTCCAAACATATCCATCAATGTAACAACAATTTTGCAGTTGTTACAATTGAAAACAATCTCCAAACATATCCATCAATGTAACAACAATTTTGCAGTTGTTACAATTGAAAACAATCTCCAAACATATCCATCAATGTAACAACAATGTATAAATCATGTTATAACACTATCCATGATATATGCTATTGAATAGGCACTACTACAACTTTTATATGTATTTCACTTATTGCAATGAAGGTGTTCTTGTAAAAAGATGTATAAAGGGAATAACCAATATTAGTAGACTTCATTTTAAAAGTTTAAAGAACAACTTAATCCTTAACTTGGAATACTAAAAACAAAAGGTATAAGTATTATCTGTTCTATTAATAGTATCATTAAAATCTAACAAAAGCCATATTTAAAACTATACAAGCTCTACAACCTCTCTAATCTGTACCATCTGATTTATTTCTTAAAATTTCTTTAATCCCATAATTCAATCTAGAGATCAGTCTTCAATAATCTATATAATAATAAGAGTTTTTAAAAGTGGAAGGAATATTATACAATAAAAAAAATCACCAATAAACACTCTCATTCTTCAATAATTTGCATTAGTTCAAAATATACAAACTATCTTGTAGTAAAGCAAATTAAAATTTGTAATTATTACTTAGTCTTTGTATATCATGCCTATAAGCTATAAGTTTAAGACACTTAAAATTAAAATTTTATTTATTCTTTAATATTCTCACAATGTTCTATATATGCATATATATATTATATAGTACTAATAAATTGTTAATATTTTTTAATATAAAAAATATTTTTATAGAAGTATAAAACTTATACAAATGTTAAATTTTAAAAAATTGAAGATATTAATTGTTATTAGTCACAATGTACTAAGATGTCTATATGTTCTTTAAAATTACCATTAATATCAAAAATAAAGATTTTAATCCAAAATGATAATATGTAAAGCAATAATCATGTTACTTGTTGTTGTATTGAAACATGCCTATTGGATAAAAGAGAGAAGAAAAAATTATATTATAGAAGATCTTATTTCAAAACATAATAGCAATTTACCTTGGAAATATAAATAATAGTCAAAGGAGTAGTAAAATTAATAAGTACAAATGGTGTATTTTTATAAAATAGGCTTCTACTTTCCTTCTAAAGCTATAAGCAAGATATAACAAGGTAGATTATCAAAATTAGCATAATAGGCATCTTAAGATAGAAATAAATAGTACATTTTGATAAAATTTACTTAGAATAACTAGACATTAATACTTAGAGAGGACCAATTATAATCTTAGATCAAAATCAGGCTCTAAGGTACAAAACCATACTCTTATGACAAATCCAAAGTTCTTTTGTTGATTGGAGAGCAAGATTAGAGAAAAAAAACATAATAGGATTTGATTGTATGTTGATTTTGAGTGATGTAGGCTAATATTAAAATTTTGAGAGCTTTTCAAAGTGAAAGGTGTTTTAAGTGGTTTGAGTTTTTGAGAAATAAAAGAGAGTTTATATGTTTTTAAATTCTATTAGCATTCTAGCATATTAACAGGTGAAAATTTGTAGACTTGTACACCTATTTTTTTTAATTTTTTGTGAATTTGAACTCAATCTAACATTTAGATATAAGGTTATTAAAATCCAATCGGATTAGAATCTTGGAATTTAGATTTGGATTGAAAAGGTTTCTTTGATTTTGAGTCATATTTTGGTTGGCTTAACACAAATTTTTATGAGAGGGTTGTGAATTATTTTTTTAAAAAAATTTCTAAATTTTTGTGCAAATGAATAGTTCAATAAAGACTTATTGTTGTTGAAGTTGAACATGAAGGTTTGAGAAAGAAGATAGCTAACATCCAAGCAATTAAGGAGCTTTTTCTTCCAATTGGTAAGTTGGATTCTTCTTTTAATTGTTATGCTTGTTGTTAATTATTACATAGTAATGTTTGCAAAATATTTAAGAAAAATCAATGGTTTGATAAATAGTTATTGAGGTTTTAAGCCTACCTTAGGATAGGTTAAAGTTGGTTATATTTTGATTTGGATTTCATTAATATTTCACTAGAATATTTTAGAATTTTATTAAAATTTATTTAGAATTTGTTAGGATTTTTTTAGGGATTTATTAAATTTTTAAAAGTTTATTTAGGATTTAGTTAGATTTGTTTAAGGTTTAATTAGAGTTTCTTTAGAATTTCTTTATAACTTCTTTAGAATTTTATTTTTTTAGAATTTATATAACTTTTTTAGACTATATATATATATATATATATATATATATATATATAATGATTTATTTTATAATATTTTTTTTAAGGATCCTTTACAATTTTTGCAGGAAATTTGTAAGCTTTCTTTATTTTTTTAAAAGATTTCTATATAACTTCTTTATGAATTCTTTAGCATTACTTTAGGATTCTTTTTAATATTACTTATGATTTCTTTGATGTTTTTTTTAATGAATTATATAATGATTCTTTTTATTATTATATTAAGATTCTTTATAATTTGATTGAGGTTTGACTATAATTATTAAGGTTAAATTAAGGTTTGTTTAAAATTTTATTATGATTTTTAGATTCTTTATTTGATTCAAATACAATTTATCTTCCACGACTAGATTCTCAATGAAGTTTTTGGCTAGTTTTTATACAACACAACATTGTTAAATTTTTTCTTCATAAGATTTACAAAAAATGTTTCTGTTGTAATATTTTTTATTTGTAGATTTTATAAGTCCGAATCCATTAGATAATCTATATTTTTTTGCTCAAGTATATGCTAAAAATATATGATTTTAATACAAAATATTTATGACATATTACTTTGAAGAATACAAAAAATATTTAATAGGCATTTCACAAATATTGTAATGCCTATTAAATATTTTTAACTATTGAATAGATATAACTATTGAATAGATATTTAATAATGCCTATTAAATATTTAATATACATTCCAGAGTTGGTAATAATTACTCGAATTATTTGATTTTTATTACTATTTTTTTAAAATAATTACATTTAAATAAATTTACAAGTTTTTATTTTTATGTTTACAACATAATAAATCCTAACCCTTAAAACATCTAAGAACCAACTAATTGTCTACAAAAAAATTCCACAATTAAAATAGTGAATTTTTAAGAATAGAAAATTTATCTTTTAAATATAAGAATGTATTATAGTTATGTAATAGAATTTAGAAATGCAAGTTACATTTAGGTTTAAAATATCTACTATAGAATATAGTATCATTATTATTTTTTAATAAATTAATTTCTATGAGAATAAAATATAACATAATTAGTATAAATCCTATATCAAAACAACCATGTTATATATTAATATTTTTTTATTTTTTGGATGGAATTTTGACTCAAAATTGCTTGTTGTTAATTCAAATAAGTCAATGAGTTGTCAATCTTCAAACAATACATTTTACTAGAAAAATTATTTAAGATTATTATTTTTTAATTCATTAATTGATCTTCAAATAAAAAGTTGATAACAAAAAAAATTACACAAAATATATTTTTTAAAATTTTTTATTGATTAACTACATTTAAAACAAAATATACTACTAATTACATTTATAATATGTCAATATATAACAATAATCAACATTCTACAAGGATCAAACTCTTAAAGAAATGGATCCAATATAATAATAAAGTTGTTGCTAATTAATTTAAGCATTATAATTAAGTATTTAGATATTTTTTATTACTACAAATAGCTATTAAATTTTATTTTTAAAATTAATTTAAATCTTGTAACAATGTAAATAAAATATATTTGTACTAACTTATTCTTGTGTTTCATGTTTGTTGTGGATTTTGTAAATAATTGCCACAACAAGAAAAAGAAATTAAATTGTAATACTTTAAAGATTTTAAAAATTAGTTTAAAAAATAAAAAGAAAAATCTAATTCAAACATGTGTTTAAAAACAATAATATCTATTAATCACTGAGATGCAAGAGTCCTACAATGAAATTTTTGCTTTGTTTTTCAACTTAATACTACTACGTAATGTTACTATTATACATTGTGCATATGCTTGAATTACTTTCAATGAGAGATTGTACCTCAAATTAACAAAGAAGCAATTCTACAATAGAGACATCTCCTGTAATCCATAGTTACTACACGAGTGTGTACAAATCCAACAAGACACCAGTTTTTGACTCCTTTCTATATTCTATCGTTCCTCATCACTTCATTGTTTTGTCTCTCTTTTATACGAAATCCTTCTTATAGTGTGTAACATGTCAGAGATTTCCATAGCAATTAAGATAGGTTTACATTCACAAATAGACAGCGCATAAGGAAACCAGAGAAGACGATGATCTGTCGGAAAAGATCCGCAAGCTCATGCTCCCGCTGAGGTTCATGCTTCGGAGCTAGGAGATCATGACTAGGTGGGCACTCGGCACTGCGCTTCAACCTTTCCAAAACGATGCTACTACTGGTGCTAGGCTTCACATAAAACTTCAAGAGGAGGAACACCACAGCTCACCGGAAATCTGTGGGGAGAGCGGCGTTTTGCCCCCGTTTGTTTCTAAGGTCAGGTGCTGAACCCACATGATCGAGGATGTGTACTAGTGCGAGCGTGAAAGACGACGACGATCGAAAACAATGAGAAACGCGAGGGGAGCATAGATGGTTGTAGGAGCATGAATAAACGGCGTCGGGATCTGGTCCCAGATGAAGGTAGAAAGAGAGCAAGGTCAAGCATCCTGAGGGCGTTGGTGCCAACAAGAGAGACAAACCAAGCAAGGTGACAGGGATCGTCTGGACGATGGCTTCTGCGCTTTCATCATGCCTAATCTAATACCTTGTCTGGCAGTTAGATCTCCCTTGCCTAACCTCTTGTCTCTTCGTACATCAACGCTAAACCTTCCAGATAGCGATTCTATATCCAGGTACCCAAAGTTGTGATCGACTACATCTCTAACGCAGTTAAAGCTTCGGGATAAAGCATATTGGGGTGGCTGGTCCAGCAGACCGCCATAACTATCTGCTTCTGCTCCTAATGAGAAGGTGGTGAGTGAAGAATCGGTGTCTGAAATGAAGCCACCATCGTCATCGCAATCATCGGGATCGTGATACGCATCGCTGTGGTCTAAGTCCTCCGTGTCGAACTCTGTCTCTTGGACTAGAGGATTGGGCATCGTTGAGAGGCTGGTGGCTTGGAACTGCTTGTGTGCGTCTTGAGGGGGTTTCGTTCCGCCATTTCCAAAGAGAAAAGAAGAGGCAACCGGAGTATTGAAGGGGAAGTTTTCTTCGTCCATTTTCGTCCGATCTTTCTTAAGTTTTTCGAGTCCATCCTTCACTTGTTCTAAAGCGGGCTTCTCAAGATCTGGTTCATGTGTCTTATCCGACTTCAAGCGTCCAGAATTCAACACAAAGTCGTTCATTTCCGATTCGAATTCCAACCACCTGCTGTCTGATGTGAGTGGGTCGTCCCCCGCTATCTTTGCTCGCCTGGGCTCTACATCACCGCCACAAGTCAGACTAGACTGGGGAATGTCACGTTCAGACACATCAACTTTGGCTCTAAAACTCGAACATCCTGGATCAGCAGAACGGTGATATCTGCTTCCATTTATGTCAATGGACAAAATCTTAACTGGCAACTGCTTCAAATCCAAGTTATATGACTTCCTGTTTGAGGACCAACGCTCAACTGATGGTCTTGGTTTTGCTTCAGATGTAGCAATTTCACCATGCTGTCGTTCTCGGGAACAAGGTAATGCCAGTTTGTTAGATATTTGAAAAATAGTATCATCTTCAATGATAATATCATCCTCGTCAGTATCATCATAATCAGACATCCCATGGACCGATATGGAGCAACGGCCCAGGTGGCTACTATCCTGCCATTCATTGGCTCCCACTTGAGTAGATGGGGCACACTGTTCAGTAGGCAGGTTTAGTCTCTTCGAAAGGTTTCTTGAAAATTCGTATCCAAACAACCTCTCCGAAAACGTCAGAGCTGCAGGGCAACTAGCACGAGAATCAACCCAGCTTCCCGGAGAACATTTGTCATTCTTAGCTGCAATATCAGCACTGCTTTGAGTTCGTTGGTGGTAGCGGGAACATATTTGCGCCGCCTCTACCCCTCCATCAAAGCTTGATTTACCTAATAGCTGCCCAAGAGTTCTGTCACCTGGGCGCCTTTTCCCAGTTGCTCTTGCATCAGCAGTATTTAAATGTTTCGGATTGAGAATGCTGCTGTTGGTATCGCTTCCAATTTGTGGAGAGGGATATATCGTACCACTCGCAGCTTTCGATTTCTCCGGACGCGATGCGGTCCCTTTCACGTCCCGACGACTGCCATTATCACCTAGAGGTTTGCCACTCTGCTCTCTTACACCAGCATGAGACATGATAGATGTGGCAACAATTGTCACTCCACGTTTATTACCACGTGGATCAATCAAATGTCCTTGCTGCCCTTCGCTTCCACAAGATATGCAGGCCATTCCTGATCGGATTTTCTCTGATATCAGAGATGACATAGACGACTGTCTACTAAAAAACTCACCTTCTTCGTCATATATATGGACTCCCATCAAACTTGCTTTAAAGTCCAGCTGAAACTGCATAGATTCATAAGCTTTTTCCTCGTTACCAGAAGCTCCTCGGCTCACTACCGACATCAGGTTTACTGGATACGATCTTCCGGTCAAAGAAGCAATACCCTTGGCTTTGGAATAGTCGTCTTTGTTTGATTTGCGAACCGGTTTCCTGCCCATTCCTTCACGTTGTTTCATTTTCCACACTTCATCCGTGTCCATCACACCGAGATGTGACTTCACACCCTTGTGTAACCGGCTATCACTCCAACAACTAGCCATATCTTATTCCTCTGTACTCATTCCAGCTGATACGTTCTTGCTATTTTACAAAAATCTGCAGTTCATCCCCAACGGCCATGTGTAAGCACAGAGAGAAGTAAATGCAGTGTTGAATTATTGAGGGGATCTCTTGAGGATCTGCACCATGACCAGCCACGTCTTCCCCATTCTTGTTGCAGATAGTATTGCATTGAACAATCGAGAATAATACTACCGACCATATACCTTTACTAGTCCTTTTGAACTTGAAATGTGAGAAACCGATTCAACAACATAAACAACTGCCTGCTTGTACCTTCTCATGACGTTGCGTTAAGTGAGAAAGAAGCTTCATTACAAAGGTATGACAGAGGTAACGCTCCTACGGTGATGGTCGATCGACCAGCGTTGTTATAAATTCATCCTCCTAGTGCCTAAGGATGATCTTGCAACAAAAAGTGTCTTCATAGTTTCGACTATAAACATGATCTGCAAGCAGAATCCCCTCGGCTCTAGTTACAAGGATGTTGGAAATTTCAGCACAATCCCATGACCGACTGAGATCCACTGCGGTGTTCGGTTTCGCTTCACCCGATCATAACAGTTCAACACTGACAGGCAATCGAGGCTAAACAAGATACTAGTTGAGCAGCTTCTTTCTCACTTAACGCAAAGTTACGCTATTGGCTACCCTAAGCTGTAGTTCATTATCACATTTGAGTAGTCCTTTTTTTGTCAAAAAATGGGCAAAGACCCGAGGGCCGGTGATGCCTGCAGTTCATAGTCACCCACTCAAACACCGCACTACAGGTTTCGAAAAGCAGCTACGACACCAAATTTCTCTAGACGAAACCGCAAATTTAATAAAATTGAATAATGTTAACGTTGTCACGAACACAATGTGTAAAATTACGATGGAAAAGAAATTATAACATCAGCCAATCTACAACAACGCAAATGCAGAAGAACCTACTCCACATCCTAGAGTGAGAGATTCAACGTCTTCAAGTACATGAAAGCTAGAACTGAACACAAGTAGAGACACAGTGCCCTGTATCCACACCGGACAAATCTTATCAAAAACCTAAAAGTAATCCCCGATGCCATAAATCAGCCTCATGGAGAGACCAGTTAGCAGTCGGGTGAAAGAGTCGCGAAGCATCCAGACTGTTTGCAATGAATAATGGCTCTCCGATACATCGCACACGACGTGTATTCTAAGGTGACAGAAACTACAGTTGACGGAAACATGCGCACCTTACATTCACCTTCACGCGTCTTTTCAGGTAGCAATACAAACTCCACTTTCTAGAAGAATGCTTGAAGGTACTGCTTCAATGCCACACTTTCAGACGCCTCCGAGAGTACGAGGATGCAATCCACATCGAATGATGTAATTTCATCGGGCAGCGAACCGCAAGGAAACTCTGAGGTAGTTCCGACACTGGAAACGGACACAATTATCGATGAAGCGAAAAGAAATACTCGGACTATTCACACGTGGGGGTCACCATAGCACTAGAGATCTCCATTGCAATCATGCACCATATTTTTCAGAAACTGCAAACGTTCTTCAAATCCAACTCAACTGTACACTATACAATTCAATGAATCCGCCTACCCAAACTGTTGCAAACGTTTGGAACATGTTTCCGGCTACCTATTCTCACTACCTCGACTGCAGATACGGAAGAATTCCGGCATCAACTTCAATGGCCCCGAGCTCGATTCGTCAAAACAAGCACCATATTAGCGTTTCGCTACCCCGAGAACAAGTAAAGCTACCGGCATTGTGTCGGCAAGGGTGCACCTTCTCAACACGGGAGCATCCTCACAACAGGCATCACTCAAAAGCTACGATGAACTCCGACCTCCCATACTCTACCGATCACCAAGCGCGAATTCCAGAATGCCCACAGGCCCATGGGTTCCAGACCATCTCTGAATCGCTACATCCCGCCCGCTGAACCGTCCTCCTTCACGAAGCATTCACCGAAATTCGAGCTACCTGCACGAGTGATGAGTTCCGCACTCCCTCACGGCCGCGAATCCAACCACGACGCACACCAGCAGGCACCCAACCAGGTGGAAATGGCCCCGCCAATCCCGCATAAACAGTACCGCCAGCTGTGAGTGTGGCGCGTCAAATCTGAGTCCGAAGACTGGCTCTAGCCCCCCAGGGGCGCCAAGCCCGCCCATGAGGACATCCTCGGCTAAAGAATCATGGGCGTTGCATTGGCACCACCCGGCCCGACTCGTCACGGCTAGAGTCGTCACCGCAGCCACAGCGAGTTGGATAAAAGTCAATGACATGGTTGCGCCGCATTGCTGCCACCTTCGACCCACCTCCGATGCTAACCTTTCCCGTTCCTATGAGTTTGTCAGAGCGGTGGCGGGCTTGCCATGCCACGCCGCGGAATTAGTGTTCACACCGAGTCGCCTTTTTCCGAATCTCTCAGTACGCATGGTCACAGACACCAATAAACAATAACAATAATCACAAAAACAAATACAACAACGCTGGTCGTCCCTCATCGCTGAAACGGATCGATCTAGCACAACGGAAAAAGATGCCAGGCGCACCGCGACTGCTGACGACGCCGCGGACGCCGCTTTGGCACCGTCGCGAGTGAGTGAATGGGCACTCCGTGCACACGCTCTCATTCACACATTGCGTGGTGTTCCCTTCCTGGTAGGATTTCTTATTTGGTCTCCAGTTATTAATGTTTCATGGTTGGTTTGGGAACTGGTCAAAGTTGGGGAAAAAAAGAAAAGATCCTTCTCTCTGTGAATATTTATATATATACTGGTCAAAACCGGTGCAATTGGCCAAATTGTTTTTGCATAATTAATACTTATGTTATAATATAAAATAGTATTATAATTATAATGAAATAGTAGTAGCCTCAATTGGGAGCTTCTGAGCTCCACATTTAGTGATCTGGTAGGGCTACTCTCAGCAATTTGCACCAACAACATGCAGATTTTGATATTTCATTGATCAAAAGTTGAGTTATTGCTTTAATTTTATTTCACTTTTGATGAAAACAATTAAATATGCAACCAATTAGAGATAGTTTTTGTCTCCTCTTGTTTATCTTCAAAATTGTTTTATGTAAGAGATATGTCTATAATATATATATATATATATATTAAAAACTAAAATGTTAGTAGCAATTCTATTGATTATATGATAGGTGTGAAAATTAATAAATTAATAACATTTAATTTCTATCTATAAGTTTAACATAATATTTAATTAAATTGAAATCTTTATAAAAAATGAATGTAATCATGATTAGTTCAAATTGTTTCTAATTTATAATACATCAATTGGCATGCAAAAAAGTGTGCACATGTTTACTTTTATATATAGCCATGTCAATTTTATGTATCATAAATTAGAAAGATTAGTTACAACTGATCTTATAATTGAAAAAAATAGTGAGTTCAAAAGTTTATAACTTATAGGATCAGGCGCGGCATCTATCGTGTCGTCGATGCCCCGAGCTCACGTTTTCTTCGCGTGCTGCTGCTGTGCGTTGTGCTGTGCGTTGTGCTGCTGCTGTGCTGCTGTGCGTTGCAAATCGAGACTATCGATCCGGCTTCGAAAAGTGCAGGCGGATTCCTTGACTAAATCCCGCGCGCAGGACTTAAAGCTGTGTAAAGTGACGACGCGGAGGTGGTGGGGAGTCGGCTCTCTCACTGCTGGCGTCCCCCTGAGCTCGAGCAGCATGGCTGAACTCGCATCGCGATGCGTCTCCTGCGATGCGTTACGAGGAACATGAACTCGCTCCTCTCAGAAGAACCAGCGACCAGGGACCAGCTCCTTCGCGTCCCTGTGGCAGAATGACCATAACGCAAACGTTACAAAACAACGGACGACCCATCCATCGCCTTGCGTTTCGCACGTTGCTCGCACGTCGTGGGGTAGGGGACTGATCTTAGGCTGGGAGGGCAACGCCAATGGGGACGGGAGCTCTATCTCTCCCAGTGGTGACCCACAATTAACCAAAAAGATGCTTTTACCTCTTGCGAGTTCGTTACCGGCGGACGCAATGGATCGTTTCTAAACATAGCACATGCACCCGATTTCACCGCAGAGGGTGGGAAAATTGCCTTTCTGGAAGGATGGCCACACGTAGAAGCCAAGGAAGCAAGCTAGCTACAGACACACATGGTCGACTCTTTCCATCTATCATCAAAGTCGAGCGGCGAATCTCACTCCTCCCAGTGGTGTTTGAATCTCTCTGGATTCAAACGTCACATACGCAAGCATTATGCGTCGCTGAATTGCTAATTCTGGGGGCAAGGCATGCGCGGTGTGGGGGGAGAGTGGGTCTGTACCCGACGTCTTTCTCGCTCCCATTTTCGTCGCTTCCTCACTCTGACGTCGCTTTTCTTATTTGTGGTCTTGTCTTTTCTATATCTGTTTCTGTTCCCCTCTCTCTCACTTTCTTCCTCTCGGAACTTGGAGCTTCCAGGGCACATATGTGCTGCACACAAAGAGTCCCGGCGCAGGAATTATTCAAAACTCTTGAACATCCTTCCTCCAAGCGGAGGTGCGAGTGGACTTCGTCGTGGCCTCGGGAATGGCTCCCCAAATGTCGTTTGTTGTTGTTGTTGCAACATGTGTGTGTATGTATGTATGTATGTATATATATAGTGATATGTGTTTTGAAACTGATTGAAGGTGCAATTTCATTGACGGAAATGTATGTCGTAGAGCATATCATTAACTACTTTTGAATTTCAACCCTATCTGTGACCTCATCTATTCTACAGTTCTTTCCTCGTTTATTTTTCTTTTTCTCTTCTGTAAATCAAGACGCTTGAATATGTAGGTAAGGAAAAGTATACAATCGAAAATAACATGGATTTTTTTTATTATTTATATTTTTGGATCAATCACCTCACAGATAAAAGCTAGCCTTCTGTCGCAACTTGAGGATTTTGCAGCAACGTGGAAAAAACTAAACGATTTTCAAATACAGAGTGAAATTTCAAACCCAACTTTAAAACCAAACGTGTACGCATTTGTGTATAGTTCTACATTCAATACTACCCCAATGATCAAATCAGATGTTCAAAAAGTTAGTGATAGTAAAGAACAGATTACAAAATAAGAACATGCAATGAACGTGAAAATGAAGATCACCGAAAAAAGTTCAAACGTTAGCATTCTCGACATATTTCTAAACATAACAAAAGTTGAAGTTCAACCATGACGATAAAGTAGTCATTGTTTGAAATCCAATCAGTCTTGAGACACTAACATGTACCCCCCTTCCATCAGACAAATCCACACAAAGATACATTAACATATCTTTAAAAATGAAAAACACAAAAATAAAAATAAAAATAAAAATGAAAGTTTGCATCATACAACGTGCAAGTGCAAAGAACCATCTCAACAAATGAATAGAATAAAATAAAAAATAAAAACAGAGTAGATGAATGGAAATGTACAACAGAATTAAAATTGTATCAAACCACATACATGCATACATACATATATAAACTTTCTTCTTTTCTTAGGTTTTTTGTATTGTTGTTGGTTTGGTGAAAAGACACGAGGCTGTAATAACATTTTTGAACTGGTATTTCGACATGTAATTGAGGTTTCACTATTACGTATTATTCCAGAGGAATATCAATGCTTTGTGATGCTTTGTTTGTGCTTAACACATGATTATTCTGATTGGCCATTTTTAGTAAAAACCAAAAACCATGATAGTACTTTAGACTTAAATTGCCAATTTGCGGATGTTTCATGTTTTGTCATATACCGAACACCTGATGACAAATTATTAATGACCTTTTGAAAAGACGAAATAAATTAGCCAACGACGAATATTCCTCCAACCCCATTACATTGCCTTCATTCTATTTGCTGCAAACACGAACAAGAACAAAACATTCTATTTATCCACAAGTTCTGATTGATGGTTAAACTAACAGCCACGTATGAAAATTTAATAATATAATGTAATTTTGAAAGTGATATTTTTAGCTACGGAAACTTTGGCCAAAGGGGTCTTATCTTCACTATCATTGTAAACCCCTCAAATTGTTGCTTTTTCAAGAGATCAACTGAAATGTGCTGATCCTAATGAACGAAATTTTAAAATCATAATCTTCAACATCTGAAAGTATTGAAGTGATTGGCTATTGCTATCAAATTTCGATGTTGATGCAAAAATAATTTTGTTGAAATATATATACACATGTGAGTATATTTATGAATTTATACAATGATGATGTGTTGCGTGTGCAAATATGTAAATATTTTTATACAAAGAAACTTTTGTGGGGTGTTTTGGGATGTTGGAGTTCTACAGGAAAAACAATATGTGTACAAATTTGACATGATATTGCATAAGAATGGATTTGTTTATGTTTTGGTGGTATCTGAACTATAAAACACACTTGTGCCACCTATAATAACATGAGAAATATAGACTGATGTTTTTGTCGTTTAAGAATTTACAAGTATTGTCATTGCACTCTTTGTCTTCCTCTGTGTTTATATATATTTATATGTAAATCTTTAAATGTATCAAAATCCAACATGTAATAAACACCTTAACTATAAATAAGTAAGAACAAAAGAAAAGAAAAGGATAAACTATGTATTAGATTTGATTAAAAGGTTAAAATATGCTCTTGAAATACTTATATACAAAATTAAAATAAGAATGTATTAAAACGGAGTAAACATTTAAGTCTTGTAAGTAACTTATTTTAAAACAACTAAACATAAATAGTGATATAGGAGAAAGTAAAATATTTTGGATTGAGGAAGTATTTGTAATAATGAATTTTGGTGGTTTTAGTCATTCAAATTAGAAGATAACAATAAAAATTACAAATAGTTTTTTTAAACTAAAGACTTTCAATGTTTTTTTTTTTTTTTTAATTTATTATTATCATTCTACTCCACATGTAAAAATCCACTTTAATCTCATTTATAAATCAATTTTAAAATGTATCTTATATTTTGTCTGTGGATATACACATGCAAAATTTTGAAACTTGAAAGAATTCCAATAAATGAAGAGAATTGCTCGGTGAATACCTCCCTTTTACTACATTGACACCCCCCATGTTATGCACCCTTGCATACCAATCCCTACAAATAAATAACTAGTTTTGATTCTTACATCATAACTCTTGTTATGTTTATTATTTTAATACTAGAATTTGATATACCCTTGTTATGTGTATTCTATGGATCCACATTATCCTAGCCCTCAACTCTTTTGTCATTGCAAACCTTTATCAAATTAAGTTTTTAAATAATCAAAACACAAATGATTGTGTATTATTTCTATTACTATTTATCATTGCCAAAGAAAAGAAAAGAAAAGAAAATGAATACCATCAAAAATCAAAATTAGGTAAGTTTTGTAAAGGTACATATGCAAGGATGCATAGCACAGAGTTGTCCATGCAACAAAAGGTGGGTGTCTATTTAGATGTTCCCTATATAAAACTTAAAACACTACTTTTTTTTTATTTATTTTTAACAACTTGTCTTCAAAAATTACTTTTTTGTTAATCAATGTAAAACATTTTTCAATAAATATAACAATAAAGTATAAAACTTTCAATATCTTATTTATTTTTTTAATATAAAATACAATATTGTTAAATTATTATCTGATGTTTTAATATTAAACACCACAGTTAATATTTGACACTCAAAAACAATTTTTTATTATTTATATTATATGATTTAATTAACCTATACATTCCAAAATACCATTAAAAAACACATTTATATTGCATTTTGTATAATAGTTCATGTTATAAAATCTTATAGTTCAATTTACTTAACGGCTTGCTTAAGTAATAGAATAATTAACTTTAAACTCTTGACTAATATAATAATTTAATAGTACTAACAATATTCTACAAAGAAGCACACTTTCCTTAAATTCACTTGAATGTATATACTTTGACTTAAAACCATTTATGTCAAAGTAAGCAAGTCATTTATTGGACAAAACAAAGAAATTTATTTTTAAATTGATTTTAATTTAAATAAAAGTATGAAAACATTTATTTTATACAACAATGTAATACATTGTTGTCTGGTTTAAATTGAATACAATATAATCTTCTAATTGAGAAAAAGTTTATAATAAAATCTTAAGATATGTTTTACTACATTTTGGATAAACTCACCAGTGATGGTAACAAACAAACTTGCATTTTTTTGTTTAATCAGTGCTTTACCCAAGTACTTACGTTCTATTAATTTGAGTTTTTTCATACCCAACCAACAATGTGTTTCTGATGTAAGTATTTAAATAGTTTTAGCATTCAAACAACCATCAACGGCAATTTGTGATTTCTAGCATTTATTTTTACTTTTATTTTTATGATTGCATAATTAACAACCTTAATTTTTGGCATACATTTAAAACCCTTTGTGCAGCACTGTAGTATATCGGCTTGTGTGTAAATCAAAACAAAGTACATAAAGAAACAAAACTCACTGTTTTCGAAAACCATAACAGTGCATTTATATCCAAAAGGAATTTACAAACGCTTCCACAAGAAGTACAACACAATGAAGCCATTTCATCCATTTGAGAAGACCCCAAAAGGGGAAAGTCTATTTTAGGGGTTGATATTGATTACTCCCCAGTTCAAAAGAATGCAAAATGTCAACAGGAAGGCGCGCGGAAGAAATCTGATTCGCCCCAGTCACGAAACCCTAATCTAGCCCTAATTCCCGTCGCGTCGCGTTGCAGATAGGGACTAATCGCGCGACCCAGAAGGAAGAATGATCGATTTATGAACAATGCGGAGATGGGTGTGCAATGAAAGAACCCCAAAAGAATAGAAACAAATTAAGGTGGGGGTTTTAATGCCGTGAGAAATTCCGTGATCGCCTTGCTCCCTAGGGTCTGTGGTAACAATCGTAGCTTATCGCTCGGAAGAATTCCTCCACAACCTCGAGATAGAACGGAGATTTAAGGTGCATGTAGCCGTCGAGAAACTCCTCGATGTCGGCCACCTCGTCACTGTCCTGCTCCTCAAGCATCATGTGGGCAATGTCGTCTTGAAACGCCGCTACAGCTTCTTTTTGCGAGATGGAAACGCAACCTTCAGCTGATCGGAAGCTAGAGAACATGCCCGCGATGTGAAGGGTTTTCTGGCTGTAACTTGCTTCCATTTTCGGAGGAGGGGTTGAGTTGGAATTTGGGCTGGGATTTGCATTTGGGTGTGAGCTAGTGGGCACCATTTTTCTGCTGGGTTTTCTCTGATTCGGAACGGCTGCTTTGGTTGAAGATTCGCCTCGTGGCTTACGATACTCCACCCCGTTGTCGTGAGGACCATCCCGAAACAAGGACGAGGGGCTTGTTACCTTCATGCGACGTAGGATTCGACTTCGCTGACGTGATCGGCCTGAGTTGTGATCGCGATTCGCACTCCACTCCTGCGACGATGTGTCTGAGTATTGAACCGGTGAATAGGCATCCGAGCTTGAACTGTTCAGGGATTCGTCTGCCACATACACCAAGTCTGAAAATCTTAGATATATGATTTTGGATGCATCATGATGTCCAGGGTTTGTTGAAGCCGGCAGAGTTTGGGAATTACCTGGACTGTAACAGAGGTCTTGTTGGTCGAAACTCGACGAGTGGGAAGAAATCGAATGTTCCTTCTCAATGATGCCAAGTTCTTCAACATCGAAGGAGCCGAAAAGTTCCTGGCTTTTCGTCGGGGAAAGCTTGGATCTACAACCTGTTCTGTTGTCCGGCGTGGCAGACAAAATAGTTTCGGGGACTGAAAGCTCTGATTCCACTTTTGAAAGGCACGAATTAGACAAACACCGCCCCGGGGATTTGGACAACGAACCTTGTTCCACAATGGAGGCGCATTGAAGTGCAAAGTTCTCTGTACTGGAATTGAAGGCTGAATCATCAAAGTACTCTCTCACGCGATCATGCATTTGCATACGATTCTCCAGTTGGCCACGTTCACTTTTTTCAGCAGCAGATGTCGTCTCAGCACTACACACAGTAAAGCTCGCTTCATCGTAGTTTTCACCATGAGCCTTACCCAGAATTTTGATATTTCTTCGAGGGGACCTGTTTGCACTATTTGAAATCATCTTGAATTGCTTGGCAAGGAACATGGTAGGCTTGGAATCCTTTCTTGAAGCTTCAAGCTTGACACTCGACCTGACTGTGCTACTAGAACTGGCAACAGGATCTTCTTCTTCTACTGAACCAATGGCATAGATATTCAATCCTGATAGATCATGAGGTGCCGATGCATGTGCTTCGGGTTGTGAGTCACTTGAGGATGGTGACGACACAGGAACAGACTGCGACCCTCTACCGTTCATGTCTGCTAACCCAGCGCGTCGAAGCATTCGCTGAAGATTCCGCGATCGTGAGTACGCTTCTCGAATGGACTGAGACCTTGAAAGCGTAGCGGGAAGCTGTTGCAGCATTGCATCATAACCCAGATGCTTGGATTTCAGTCTCCAACACCTGGTCTCGCCGTCTTTTGATTCCAAGGCTCGATACCTGGCTTGGATAGCATGTTGACACAAAGGCCATCCCCTGTCGCCATCGTCCATTGTTTGGTCGCTCACTCTTCTTGAGCCTGTGCAGCAGGTTGAATGCAGCTTTCTACAATGTACAACTATCGATAGCTAGTAGCACCACCCATCTCACTTTGTTACATGTCATGTCATAGCCTCGCTTCACATAAGCCCCCAAAGCAGTGCTTAAAAGGCATTCCGGTGCTGATTTGCAGGGCCTTGGGTACATTGTAGCGCAACCGCAAGTGAAGACGGCTTCTACAAACCATCTAATTAAGGACAAAACCTGCAATCAAGGAGGGATGGCATCTGTCACTCTAGGAGAAAGGGAAAAATTTCCTGGCCGTGACCTTGCCGGAGTTGAACTATACGTTCTTCAACGTGATCATCTACAAAGCAAACAAAAGACACTGACAATCAGTGCGGAAACTCAATCACAAACAAGATGCGACTGGAAGTGCTGGAATTAGCATAATCACGTTAGCGACGAAGCACAAAGTGCGCTTCTCCTGCTATCGTCAATCGAAACGATTCCACAACAATAGCACGCTATTCTGTAGCAGATAAATTTAACAGGAGCAGATTAAGCTCAAAACCTCGACCAGGGTCATAGACATTGACGATACTAATTCCTAAAAACGCAAATAGAGACAAACAGGGGACGCTTAGGCAATAATCATCATCATATCTAAGAGGAAAGCGTTTCCCTGTGTGTAGAGAGTCTTACCTTAGATTGCTACAATACACAAGCCGCGGTCCTACAAAGATCCAACACAAGCCTGGAGTAGCACCACGGGTTCCATACCACGGACCTATTTTCTCACAAGGCATGTTCCAGCCTGAACCCACTAAACCTGTAGATCAAGAAGCAGCATTTAGGAGTTAGAGGCACGGGACGGAACAACAAGAGCAGGCTCCGGATTGCAATGGAGGAAGGGCGGCATTCCGACGATCCCAGCGCAGGAGGATCGAAAGGAGAGACGAGCAGAGAAAGGGCCAGCGCGACGCAATCTTGCACTGGGCTGGAGCGCAGACAGCGTGAGAGGAGCGTAGCCCAGCGAGCTGCACCCATCCAGGAAGAAGGAAGCGCAAGCAAAGCCTCCTGCGCGCGAGGCCGCTTCCCGGAGAGAACGCGAGAAGGGCGCATGGTTCGAAATCCACGTTTAGCACCCTGCGTCAGTGATCTCACGTTTGAGTGCGGAATTGTTCATTGCCCTACATCTGATTCCGCTCCCTGCACAACATCTTCCCCCGCGATGCTCGCACTCCATATATAGCCAAATCCCCCGGTTCCATGGCCTCTAAACCCCCATAATTCTAGCACACCCTCGCGATTGCCGAAACCTATCGTTTCCAGGTTCTGATGCTCTCTCGCGAGGCGCTTGGCAATGGCGTTGCGTCGCGATCTGGCTAGCTAGCTTGTCAACGGCCATGCATTTCGCGACCTCGAAGCGCATCCCATGTCGATCAGGCTTACCCCCCCCCCCCCCCCCCCCGCTCTCCCCTCACACCCGATCCATGATCCATCTTCACTAGATCGGATTTCAACGCAGCGTCAACTTCGTGGATCCTCGAACACGCCCAAATCTTCTTCAGATTCGTTCTGTCGTCGACACTGGCATTGGTTGCGCGCTGCGACGCGCTTCGAGATTCGGCGTCTGGCGCGGCCATCGCAAGCGGAACTAGAAAAAGGAAAACGCAAAAAGATACGCTCAAACTTTTACTTTAATTGGTTGGTGTCGAATGGGTGCCGAATGGTGAGAAAGGCTGGATTTGTTTCATGAAAATTAGATAAAACCCTAAAAGAACTATTTTATTGAGAATAACTTGGTTTTTGTACTGGTTCGACCTAATGCGATATGTGCATTCAGTTTGTTTTAAAATCGGACGAATCTCACAATGGTTTTTTGTAAGGGTTATAGTACATAATAATTTAAATAAGTATGGCACATAATATAAATATTTTTTAAAGAATTGATATTAAAATTATGTGTGTGTGTATGCATATATATATATATATATATATATAATTATGTGCTTTTAAAATATATTAAACCCTCATATTGTTGCATACAAGTCTTACATTCAAAAATCAAATACTTTAAATCTTTAAATTTGTTATTAATTTTAATTACAACATTATATACTATACTGTGAATTTATTATTCACTATATACATACGTATCCCTTTTTCATAACTACTCAAATTTAGGGATATTTTATTAGACATGGATGTTTCATAACATGTTAAATAGATCCATAGTTTGATGAATTTAATTTTTATATAAGGTTTGATTGAAATTTTAGAAGTTGGTCTAATAAAGAAAAATTTTCATTTTCGGAATAATTATTTGATGAATCATAATGATAATAATTTTAAATAATAAATAATAAATAATTTAAATTCTAAGGACGGAAACATTTAAAATCATTTCAAATTTTTCAGAAACAATTTAAAAGCGTCGCTAAACTACATGACTAGATTTTATACTATAATAAAATAATAAAATAAAACATATGTATATATATATATATATATATATATATATATTCTAAGGAGAGTAATTAATCACCAGAGATTTTATTCCAAATTTATTTGTTGACGGAACACTTTTATGGAGATACATCCTTTGGTTTGAAATGATTTAGTTCAACCAAGAGCTCATGGACTCATGCACATTAAAGACCAGTCTAGTTCCTTGACCTCAAACATGAACCCATACTGCTCTCGTTGAAATTTTGTTTTGTTTTTTGTAGAGAAGGTAATCGCGTCTACCAGTATACCTGTTTCTCTTAGTTTGGAAAATACGTTCACATTGAAGCAGTTGAGTGGGTCATGACAGCCAAAATGCTGCAAAAAGGGCCATGGGCAGGGAGTGCAAATCTTGACACAGCCCTAGGCGCATATTTAGTTGTCTGTGTTGCGAGTGTACCTCTTATACGATAGTGGGGGACTTGGTGGTCGGGGTTTCAGAGGAGATCTGGGGGTGTAGGGAACAGAGCTCCCCAATGGTCTGTTCGAATTCACCGACGGTGTTCTTTGGGGATTTGGTATGTTGGACCATTTCCCCTTGTTGCGAGGCTTCATTGCTCGGACATGAAGCTCCCCGTCTGGAAACACGGCCACCTGCTTACAGAGTGCATTCAAGCTGATAAGTTCCTTGGAACCTTTGATACCCAATACACGGAATTGACAATATTCTTAGGTTGGAGAAGATCAGATCCTCCTACCTGATCCATAGCCATCTTATTAACTTCGTAGATGACCTCGGGAGTGGCTGAGACTCCTCTTGTCATCATCTGCATGTTGAGAAGCATGTCATGACGAAGGAAATTCGACTTGCAAATTCATTTCGGATTTTCTTTAAAGATGCCCAAAAGTCACTTACATCATGTCTCATGACTCGCATCAAGGTGTTGAAGCTGGAAGCTCCTTTAACCAGAAGTTTGTTGCGCTGTAATTTGTTCTGTGTATTAATGAGCAATAGATTTAGATGTATTTATTTCCATTAAAATGCGTATAAGGTAGTTTCGTAGAAATACCATTTTAGCAAAACTTCGGTTGTTACCCTGTAGAGAATTTCGATACCGAGCAATCGAACATTTATACATTACCCAACTCTGCAATGCATACTTAAAACATGTACCCCAAAACCCGTTGTAGTGCCAAGGAGACGCGAAAAACTTTAAACCAATCAACACTGATATACTAATTACCCTCAAAAACCGTCAACTCCGAAAGAGTGACAACTTCTGAATTGTGGCATGTTACAGAAATGTTCACCTCTGACGTTAGCTGATCCTTCAGATTCTTGATCTCCCGTTCCTGTTCTCCTTGTTGGTCGAGCGCCAGTTGATGTTGCCGTTGCAGCTTTCCAATGAGCTTTGTCAAAGCGACACGTTCCGCGGAAAGAACTTGCTGTGCTGCATTCAAGTCAGATACACGATCCTTCTTCCATTCACCTGTATCGATGATTGTTGACAGCCTTTCGTTATCTGAACGCAGTTTCTCGTTCTCTCTTTCAGCTGCACTGGCGAATCTTTGCACGTATTGCATCTTCTTTTGTGCTCCCATCTGGTGCCCTCTTGTGTCAGTAACTGGATCAAGAGCAAAAAAGCACTCCCAAATTTCAGACTATAACATGACTTTCTCAATGTTCCTTTTCGAAGTGCAGTTCGCAAACTGTTGTGCTACATCCAAATAGTGCCGTTTAGGTTGCTGACATATTTGAGTTTCTCATGAACAGTTCTCTACCAAAGGCAGTGAAACAGTGAGAGTTTAAAATTAGACCTGCATGAAAGCAATCCAGCTCTGAAAGCACCGGTTTAGAAGTTTTCTGTTTGATTTGCGCAACTGGCGCGCTATGACTCCACGAACGCATTTACGTGCCTTCACAACGTCCAAGTATGCCATGAAACATCGTCGCACCATTTTACGATTTAACTTCTTCCTGAAGGCCTGGTCCCGCTTCCTCAGGTATTCATTGTACTTAACCCTAATCCTCCACTGGTGAAACATAGTGCGCAAAATACGGTTATCTTCAAATGGGCGGAGTAAGTAAAAGTTTTTCTCTAATGATTTCCACCAGTAATCAAAACACCTCCTGAGCGTAAAAATTCGTTGCTTAGCCCTGGATTTATGCACCAAAAGGATATTTGTTATTCCAATAGATTGTATCATAGGAGTCAAACTCAACGTAACCTCCATGTATCGCTTCACTAGGTTTCACTATGTGAAGAAGCTTATAATTTCAAGTCGAATTGAAATGGAGCAATTCCATTCAAACGTGTTAAGAAATTCTGCGCATGAATTCTTCGAGGGACGTGGGTATACAAGCTCTGGATACAAACACACTTTGAAAAGACTTACTTGATGAATATTCGATCGTGCACTCTTTTCCGAGTAGCTTCCCTAAGTGCAGCAAACGCACGAAAAGCACTTTTCTTAAGGAGGAAAATCAGAGTCTGCCTTAAGAACTTTCGTGATTGTAATCTTGCTTCCACTCCCTCCTGGATTCCCGTTCTTTCGTCAACTTCTTCGTAGGTAGTTTGGCAATTAACAAGTTACTCTCGAGGAGCAATAAGTAAGCTTGAAGAAAGCAGGCACATAAGTACCACCATACTTTCATCTCGAATTCATCTTTAAACTTGGAAAAATCAGGATTGCAGAGAAATTAGAAGAACTTGAAACGAGTGGAAACCATCACGGTTCGAAAGAATACCTGGAGGAAGCGGAAGTAACGACACAAATTGGATCGTCTCATCATAGAGAAGGCCCGCTTTGCCTTGTCTTCTTTTGACTGTTTGTCTAAACTCTTCCGCAGCCGCTTTTCTTTCCTGTATGCAGATTCCTTAACTGTCAGGCAATTCTTATTGTCGTGGTGGTCAGTCTGTACTGTGGCGGCTCACATGCTAATGCACGTGGGGTCTTAAACAAAATATCTTCAACCTTACATATTCTTGTGGAGAGCTCCAAACCATTATTGAAACAACACCAAAATCAGCAGACAGGGAAAAGTGGACGTACTTGTATTCTTCATCCTTGCGATGTATCTCCGCGATCAGAACTCTCCACGCTTTCCTACAACCAGTGTGTCATCAGGGAAAAAGGATAGAAAAACCATTTGACAAAATGCCTGTTTACCATGATAGTTAGCAATGTTAACTTCACTGTTCAAGAAAGCTCACCAAGTTAGACATAGTTTTCGACGCTGAAGAAGCTTGTGGGCAGATGATTCGAAACGTCTCATTTTTTTGCCTACTTTCGCACATGAACCCCAACATTTGAACGCACGTGACGAAACCCTTCTTATGGACCACAAGAACGCCTTCTTTAACCGCCGTTTCTTTTGCTTGTAATATTCGGTTTCCAAGCTCCAAGCCATAAACGCAACTCGCAAAATTCTCTCGTTGGCTTTTCTCACCTACAAAGCACAAATAAGTACACCAAGACATTGCAAAGTTTACTGATCACTTCTTCTCTTGTCGGTTTGAATTTTAGAATCCAATCCCATTGCAGCATCATGAATGGATCACCTGAAGGGTGAGCAGGGATCGGTTTCTTTCAATCGCGGACTTAACGCGCTCAGCATTAGCAGCAAGTTCGTCGAGTTGCTCATATGCCAGCCGCATCGGCATCTCGTTCTCCTGAACCGCCCTGTGAAGTGCCTGCCTCAATCCAGAATAAATAGTGATTGAACTGCGTTCACCTCAGCATGCATACGGTAAAAATTGCGAAATAATACAGAATGCTGTTAGTACTCATTCATAGCTTTCACTCTGCAGCCTACAAACTAACAGCCAGGCCATAAATCATGCAATACAGATGATTCGATGATTCATTGAATCAACCTTAATGCCACGATGGTGTTCACCAGATTTTGGGGAAGTAAGCTTGGCATGGGCAGTGCTGCCACTGCTGGAGCTTGCCTCTACCTCCTTCAACCTACGCAACAGCTCTTTCATCTCCGGACTATCTGAGTCTAGATTATCTTGGCCCTTCGACGCCCGCCTTGAACTCCATTTTCTCCGAGGCGGCCGTCCGTCCACAGTTTCGAAATCTCGAGCTTTCAGGACTGACCCTGAGTTACTAATTTTTCGCCTACCGCTACCTGCTTCTTCCGCTGCATTGCTGCCTATTTTCGATGTCGCTCGTCGACCTTGGACCGACGACCTAAACTTAGTACCTCCTGATTCCTCTGGTGCAAGCTCCGAACTAGAATCCTCAAATCCTATGTCTGTTCCACTTGATGGCCGTCTGCCATTTGGGAAGTTTGGAGGCGGTAGTGACTCTTGTGGTGGATCCAAACCACTCTCTCCAGGATCGATTTCCTCCTCACTTGCCATGTTCGAGGTCTTCAATGTCTAAATTCCATCAGCACCAAATTTTCACACTGCTACCCTTGCGCCTACCCCTTTGATAGCATACATATCCTTTGCACACTGACGCACATTGTTAATTGAGCCATATTCCATCGCTACAACTGGTTATTCCCACGATCCATACAATTCACCCAGGTTCCTATGCATCTTTTCGTCATGTAGACACCGATGTGGCTTTATTGCGCATGTCATCTACAAATTCAGCGCGTTCTTAACCACGTGAGCTATCAAATAGTCATCCTCTCCGATACCGTAATGCAGACTTGTGTCTGATTGATCGAATCACTCACGACAACATCTAAAAACTCGAAACTACAGCCAGGATGAGCACCTAACCGCAAAATCCGATTGTCAACTACCGAGCAACAGCAACCACGCCTTTCCCTCTGTCTCTTTTCTTTCTCTTCCCCACTCCAACCGCCATCTGCATTCCAACACATGCGCAAAATCACCCTCAGCATTTCCGCTGGCAACAAGTGTACTCACAACTTCAAATTAACAACTATAACAACTTCAAATTACCAACTCTAAATGTCAAAAGAATACAAATTAAACAAAATTGTCAAAGAACTTCACCTCACTCCACCTCCGTCTCCTCCAAGCCCTTATGCGAGATGAATCGATCAACGTTTACGAACAGCTGCACACTCCAAGCCAGAAGCAGCGATATACACGACCTTAAATCAAACATCAAGACATTGAATATTCAGATTGCATGAGCCTTGCAGCAAGCCACGTAAACCAAAATGAGCGATCTGAAAGTGAATTTTTAAGAGAAAAATATGTGAACATGCAGAATAGAGGAGCGAGCATACCTCCCCTCTACAAATTAAAACCAGAGACTCGCTCTAATTCTGACGCACGTTCAAATTTAATATTAAATGAGAAGAATGTTTCAAAATGTGAGTAGTGAAGTAGGTTTGCGAAGCAGACGAGAGAGGTTTGGCTCCATGGTCGTTTATTATTCGTTGCCCTTCATGTGACGCCGGCGGGTTTCGCCGGCCTCCACGGTACGAGACCGGGAGACCGGGAGACGGAGACGGAGACGCAATAGATGAACGAACTATGCCGATCATCGTTGTGGACGTCGATGAATGATGTGGTTTCATGCTCTTCGTTGGGTAGATGATGTTTATGGATAAAATAGGTAAACGTTGTTGAATTGGGTATTTTTAGGATTTAACAATTTGAATAAGATTGCAAAGCAGTGAACGTATGTTTCAATATTAGACAAGAAGGATATTGCATTGTGTATATGTATGTGTGCCTCTCTTTCTATATATATATATATATATATATATAATAAAATATTTTTTGTTATCAAAATATTACATATTATTTTAAAATTTGATAACTAAATAAAAAAAATTAATGTATATATATATATATATATATAAATGAAGATATAAAAAAATTATTTTTTATGATCTTATTTTTGGATTTTAAAATAAAGATAAAAATTGATTTAAATATAATATTTTAAAATACAATTAGATAGATAGATAGATAAGTATTTCAGATTTTTATTTGAAATTTGTATGATGATTGTAAGTGATTATTAAAATATATATATATATATATATATATATATAATTTTTTATTCAAATATTAAAAAATAAAAGAAATATTACTTAAAAAAATATATATATGTCTTGTATTTAAATGATTATAAGTATAACACTAATTGAAATTCAATTTAATTCATTTTAAAGTGCTTTAATAAAGTATTAGTATTTAGAATATTATTCTTATACTCATGATTCTTATCTTATTGAAAGAAACTCTATAAATGATAAAAACTTAATTAAGAATATATTTTATGTTTTGTTTTGAGTGATATACTTTGAAGCCTTAAAAATAAATATAAGTCACATTATTATATATATATACATTTATAAGTTAGTAATTTAATGGATTTTATTACTTACATGATGTAAATCAATTCATCTATGTGAGCATGTTTAGATATATCTATAAAAATATAAATGTAATGAATATAATTATTTATTTTAGAAGAATGATAAAACAATCCAATTTTTTAGTAAAACCATCCACCCATCAATACAATTTTGCACATGGATAGTACAAATATTTTTTATTATTAAGATAATAAATCTATATTTAGATAAATAGAATCATTATTCTATATATAATTTTCAACGATTCTTAATAATTCTCAAAAACTAGTAATAATGTCTTTCTATTGGTCTTCTTCTACTTATCTTGTAAGTATGTGTGTATTCAATTTACTTCTTCATATAATTCTAATATATATTCTTTTTCAGATTATATCTAGTGGATAAAGGAAAAAAATTGAATATTCTATAATTTTATTTCATTTTGCAATGCAAAGTGAGAGATATATGCGTGCACCACCAAAAGAATATTTTAAGAATATAGAAGAAATAAAATGTAGTATTAATGCATTTATGTATAATGAAGGCTATATCATATGCAAATGGTGCTTTGATAAAGATTACTTTGATTACAAGTGTGATAGAGGAGAGATTTATTATGATTGCAATTGATATACTCACAATCAAAATAATATAAGTCATTTGACAGGATGTCCATTTGTATTGCATGTTGGTTGTTTGCATAATAATATTCAATGGCATTTGATTGTTTGAAATGCTCTTTATAACCATAAAAATACTTCTTTTCTTTTACGCCATTCATTTGCTCATTGTTTGCAACCAATCAAAAAAAAACTAACTTCATGATAACTATGATACTAATAGTAAAGTCATTATTCAAACTATTTATAATGAGTTATAGAAATTACATTGTATGGTACTTGCTAGTCAATCATCTATTATATGTCTTATGGAAACTTTACAAGGAGCTAATTATTATTTTATTTATTATTTTAATGAAGAAGATAAAATTACTTGTTTATTTTTTGCACATTCTAATTGTATTTAATTTACAAAAAAATACCATTTTTCCATTGTCATAGATTAGACATACAAAATGAATAGATTTAGAATGCTAATATTACATGTTGTAGGGATGATAAGTTTTAATGCATTATTTACCATTGGTGTTATTTTTTTTCTAAGAAAAAATGGAATCTTTTTTTATTAAGAATTAATCTAATTTTAATCATATAACTATTGAGTACTTAAAGAACACTAAGATACCATATAAGAAAAAAATTGTTAAAGCTTGGATAAATAATTTATTTCATTTTAGAAATACAACTATATGACAAATAGAAGTTTAACATTGAGTGTTAAAATCCTACTTAAAAGTCTCCACCAAAGATCTTATAGAAGTTTAAATTTTTCTCTCTTATTTTTTTGAGACTACAAGAAAAGAATTGAAGGCTTAAGAAAGTTTAGAACAAATCCATATTACTCATCAACATAATATTGGTTTTTTCACCAATTTTGTAAAATATATATCTTTACATGGCTTTAATCTTTTTCTTAATTAATATAAATAAGCAAGAGTAAAAATTGATAATTTTTTTCCTATACAAGAAAAATGACAAATACATTAGCTCTATTATATAAGCATCACATATGAATTTTATTGAAAAAAAAGATTTTTTATTAATTAGTGATTTTTAACATTAATAATACTTAGTAAATACTTTTGATTAGTTTATTTCTATACTACCTACAATTCTATTCTCTTTTGAAAGTTTACATCTACTTTATACCAATTTTAGTCAAAATTTTGATATTTTATTTATTCACCAATAAGGAAATCAACATAAAAGATTAGTTGAGCTTTCAATAATAACTATGCAATTAAAAAATCCATGAGTGAATTGTCCAAAAGAAAGACAACAAGGAACAAGAAATAGAACTAGAAGTGACATGTATACAGAAATATCAATACAAAAATTTGTATCATAATTTGAAACTATAGAAGTAAAGACAAAGAGGTGCTTTTGTAGCAACTTCAAATTAATGGGATATAATATCTATATATATCTTATAAGGAAAACTTATTTTTTTTACAATTTTTTATTATTATCATAGATATATGTATTTATTCTAATAATTACTTATATGATTAGGTAGAAATAAATAAATATAAAGTAATTTCATAATATCTTTTAAAGAAGCTTTCTAAAAGCTTTATAGATGCAATTTTGACTTTACACAACTTTGTAGTTGATTGGTAGGTTAGAAACTTGGTCAACAAGTTAATCATGTATCACATGTGTTGATAACATGTGGAACAAACTAACTATATGACACACATATAAAAAACTTCCCTTAGAAGTTAAAACATGTATTTAGCAAAGTCAATAACTATTGGAGATCCTATAGAATATTGCCACATAGCTTTTAATTAGATAGTATATATAGAGGCAAGAATGAAGCCTTTTCACTCTTATCAATGTTTTTCTATTATTTATCCTTGTTTCAAGACTTTCTAGTTTTTTTCTTTAATAATAGCCATTCTAATTTAATATATTACCATCTTTAAGTAAAGTCTACATAAAGATAGTAGAATGTATTGAGGTTTTCTTTCTTTAAAATTCATATTCTTGACAATTTGACAAGAGTACTAACTCATTGTTCTTGTCTTATTATATAAAAGATGGATTATTCTACTTTTATTGTTTTATTTTGAAGGTTGTAGACTATCCACCTTAAAAAAAATAGTTTAATTTTTTTATAATAAATTATCTTTAAAGAGAAGAGATCATCCATCTTTTTTAAAAATTTTATTTGATATTAGAGGTTGGAAATTACTCCCTTCTAATTTTATTTATAGATTTACTAAGTTGTTTAAAATAAGAAAAAATCATAAATGCTACACTTGACAAAAGTGACAATAGATTTACAACTATTGTAGATCTTCATGAGCTTGTCAGTACTCTTAGAATAGAAATTTCATGTATTACTAATACCAATAACAAAAGCACTATTCCTACATATATGAAAGAAGTCTAGAATCTATGCTAAGAAATTATGTAATTAAAGGAAGCAAGTAGATCACCCTTATAACTAATTTTAATAAGTCTTTCTTCTACAAGCATGAGAGAGGTAAGAATTAATATGCTTGAGAAGTTTAATGGAACAAGATTAAAATTTTAAGGATTTTTATAACAAATTAAATTTTATTTAAGGTTGTATCATTTCTAACAACTCGATTGATTTATTCAAGTTGGATTTATAGGTGCATTTTTATAGAAAAGTACTCTCTTTTAATTTGTATCTTTGATAGAAAAAAATTTATAACTATTCTATGATTTGAATTCATTCTTGGAAGTATTTACGACTATATTTGAAAAAAATGATTAAAAAAGGATAATAGATATCAAATTTATATCTCTATAATAAGGATCATGTTCAACAACCACAAATGTTGTTAAATTCTAAAATCTTACTTCTAATGTGGATTAGAATGGCAGAGACCTTTTTAATCAATTTTGATATTGATTGAAAGATAATGTCAAAGATTTATTATTGATAATACTAAAAGCAGATTTATTGGAGTAATTTATTACTTAAGCCATTGTATGCAACAATTGACTCATTGAAAGATACCAAGAACAATGATTTGGCTAAAGAAGTACAAATCGAATCATAGAAACATCTAAAAAGTTTTCAAAATCTTACTTAACTAGGACAAAGCTTATGCAAATTAACATAGGATGTTTTAAATTTCTTACTGAATAAGAATAGATTTATCATTGTGAAGAAGATATGTACTTATTTTTTAGAGAACCAAAACACATTACTCAACATTATTCAAAGAAGCAACACAATTGCAAAATGAGGAGTATAGTTGACAAAGAAGGACAAAGTATTGAAAAATAAGTTTTTCCAATTATAATAAGAACTGTGCAGTTGAAATCTTGTATTATACCTATTAAAGGTTATATTCTCTCCTTAGATCTCTCACTTTGTTTCACAATAGAATTTTGTTTAAGACCAAAAAATCACAAAGTCTTAGCCTTGTTAGATTCAAGAACCTCAACCTATTTTATAGACAAAGGCATTGCCAAAAAATAAGATATATATTTAATTAAGAAAATCAAATTTTTACATATAAAAATAATAGATAGTTATTTGTAGTCTTTAAGAGATGTTATATATGAAATTATTCCTTTAAAAATAATAATTAGTAGTCATAATAATTTAATAATATTTAATATGATTAGATCTCTTTCTAATTCAATTATTTTAGGATTATTATGGCTAAAAAAATATAACTCTCTAAAAGATTGAATTTCTTGTAACCTTATTTTTTTCTAAAATTTAGCCTAAGATTTTTCTAGGGAAATAAAAATCCATAAGATTGATATATCTAAACCTTTATTTGTAGGTGGAAGAACTTTTATGCAACTTAAATGGTCAACTTTTGCTATATACACCACACTTATTGTTAATTGAGAAAAGATTTTAAGTGGCATTTCAAGCCAATATTAAGATTATTGAGACGTTTTTGAAAAAAAAAATATAATTTTTTTTTAAAGCATTGATCTTATGATTATTTCATTGATCTTGAAGAAAAAATTCAACCATCACTTGGACCAATCTATAGCTTATTACAAAATGAATTGGCTACATTTAAGGAGTAAATTGATGAAAATTTGGCTAAGAACTTCATATGCTATTTTAAATCTCTAGTTGAGACTCTCATCTTATTTGTGAAGAAAAAAGATGGAACTTTGTGGATGTGTGTAGACTATCAAGGACTCAATAAGATTACTCTCAACAATAGGTATCTTCTATCTTTAATTTCAAAACTTCTTAATCAATTGAATTAAGAAAAGATTTTTATAATAATAGATTTATAAGGAGTATATAATTTGGTATATATTAAAAAAAGAGATAAATAGAAAACTATGTTTTGAATCAAGTATGGATATTTAGAATATAATGTCATACCTTTTGGATTCATAAATGTACTAACTACTTTTCAACATCTAATGAATGATGTCTTTTGTAAGTTTCTTAATGATTTTCTTATCTATTATTTAGATGACAACTTAATCTATTCTAAAAACATAAAAGAGCATGAAGTTCATGTTTTTTGTGTGTTACAAAAACTAAAAGATGTAGAATTATATGCTAAGATGGAAAAGTACATATTTTATATTATTTAAGTTGACTTCTTGGAATATATCATTTCAAACAATTGTTATAATAGATCCTAAGAAGGTCCAAACTATTTTTGATTAAAAGATCTCAAAAATAATTAGAAATGTGTAATATTTTTTAGAATTTGGCAATTATTAACGAATCTTTATCATTTTTTTTTTAAAGTTGCAGCTCTTCTTACATCCTTGATATGTAAAGAAAAACTTAAGTAGATGATAGAAGTTGAAGTATCTTTTGAAGCCTTACTAAGAACATTTATTTCTGCATCAATCTTATAATGTATTTATTTTTCTAAGATTTTTTTTTTAGAAATAAATGCATTGGATTTTGCTATAGATGTTGTTTTGTTACAAATAGGAGCAAATAACAAGCTCCATCCAATAGCTTTCTATTTGAAGAAAATTTTAGTAACAAAGATTAATTATAAGATTTACAATAAAGAGCTTCTTGCAATCATAAATTCATTTCAAGAATAGTGTCATTATCTAGAATCACTTTTAGTTTAGTCACTATGTATATAGATCACAAAAACCTCATGTAATTTATATTAGCACATGTTTTGAATTATTGCCAAGCTTATTAGAATATGTCCTTATTAAGATTTGATTTTAAGAATATTTATTGATGCAAAAAATAACAAGATTTGTTATACATTCTTTTTAGACGTTCTTATTTTGTATCAAAGGAAAGAAATGTATCTTTTGATTAAAAAAGAATAATTTTCTTGAAGCTAGAGTATTCTCTCTTTTGAGCAATGATATTAATATTAATTATTCATTCAATCTTTTTGAAGCAAGTTTTTTTGACTATATCATCTAATCTTTTTATTCATAATATTAAAAATAATTCTACTAAGTTTTATGATACTTCTAAAATTGAGTTTAAAAATAATTTATTCTATTTTTAGAAAAAATTATATATTTTATAAGGCAAAAAATAATTACATATTTTTCAAGGTCATCATGAATTTTCAATAGCTCAATATTTTGGATATAAAAAGATTTTAAAACTAATATCTAGAGTTTTTTAGTGGCATCAAATGTAAAAGGCAATCAAAATTTTTTTACAATTATGTGATATTTGTTCAAGATCCAAAATTCCTCATCATTGATCTTACAATGTCAAGGATAAGAATATGATAAAGATAAATAAAAAAGTAAAACTTCTCTCAAAAAAAGATGACAAAATAAAAATAACTTATTATGTATATTAAGAAAAAAAACCGGAATGGCTATTGCCAAAAGCCAAGAAAACTAGAGACCCTTAAAACTAGACTAGAAGCAAGAAAAGAGTTGATAAGAGTGAAGAAGGCTTCACTCTTGTCTCTATATATACTATTTTATTAGGAGCTACATGGCAATGTTCTATAGGACCTCTAATATGTGTTGACTTTGTAAGACACATGCCTTGACTTACAAGACAAGTTTTTCTACATGTGGGCCACATAATTAGCTTGATCTTCAAGCTAACAATATATGTGGCACATGGCCAACTTTTTGACCACGTTTCTAATCCAAAAAGTCAATTAAAGACACCTATAAAGTCAAAGCAGTGTCTATAAAGCTTCTAAGAAGCTTCCATATCAAATACTAAAGAATTAACTTACTTTTACCTACTTTTACTTACTTCTACCTATTTATACATGTAATAAGTGGCTAACATGGATATATCTGTGACATTACCTCTCTTCTAGGGATGAGTTCCATGAGGAGCGGTAATCATATGTTGAAGAAATCTATGATGCGACGAATTATATTCGACACATACTCTGATCTTTGTTCTCTTCAAAGATGATTGATAGGGCCTCTCAACCATCGATAGTGTCCTATACTAGGGCGGGAAGACCACCTAGTTATTTGATTATTGTTGAGGCCTTCATAACTTCCTTCAAATGAAACATTTGGAACACCATTAGGAGTTGTTCCTACCTCTAGTAAAATCATCAAACATCTAGAGTCCCTTCCAAGGTCGTGATACCAAACGCGTTGTATCTCGCCATCTATTTGAGGAAGAAGATGTTATTTTTGAAGATCTTCATTTCGATTACGTCGTCTTGAAGGTTTTGACAATCGTAATATCTTGTATGATAGGTCAGCAAACGAAGGCTCTTGAGTCAAATCTACTGGTTGTTGGTTCTCTATCTCCTGAGCGTCACAACTACAAAGAAGCTACAAACAAGGATTGAAAGTAAAATGTTATCTTGCCTAGATCTTGTTTCTTTTATAAAGAAGATTTTCATCTTAATTTTAATGGATGTCGTCAATGAAAAGCCTCCACCGCCTTTGCTACATTTACAAGATTCTTTACTACTTCCCTTATGCGTTCACTAATATCATATCCATGCCAATGGACAAGATATTCCAATTTATTTTGGCACCCCCTTGAATCTAAAACTTTTCTAATTCAAATTCTTCATTGTTGTCCACTTCTATAGGAGGAGGTGGAACTTTTCTTCTTCTTGGTATGTCCATTGTCTTGTATGGTTCAAGAAGAGATACATGGAATACTAGATGGATTTACATTGATTCTAGTAGGTGTAAACGATATGTAATTGGATTGATTTGTATAAAAATAGAAAATGGTCCAAACCTTCAATAGTCCAACTTGTCACAAGGACGAGTGGTCTTGATATTGCGACGAAGTAACCATATGTTATCACCCATGTGAAATGGTGGTTGTTCCTTTCGTTAGACATCCGCATTGACCTTTTATTGTTCTTGAGCTTCTTTTAACTGCATCTTCATTGTTGCATGTAGCTCTTACAAATGAATTGCCAAATTTTTCGCAGCAGGATTATCAACTTTTGAAAAGTTAAAAGTATCAAGTCATGGATGATAACTATAATTGGCAAAGAAAGATGTTTGTTTTGTAGAAGAATGTATTGTGTTTTTGTAAGCAGACTCTGCTAATGGCAAAAGAGTTATCCAATCATCTTGTTGGTAGTTAATAGTACATCTTAAATATTGCTCCAAAACTTGATTAACACACTCTATTTGTCCATTAGTTTGAGGGTGGAGTGCCAAAGATAGTTTTATATCCACTTTTAGAATCTTGAAAAGAGTTCACCAAAATCTTGAAACAAATTGAGTTTCCTTATTTGATATAATATCCTTAGGTAATCCATGATAGCGATAGATATTGTCAAGAAAGAGCTTAGTTGTTTCTTTACCTGTGATAGATTTTATACATGATACAAAATATACCATCTTGGTAAAATGATCTACTATCACGAATATAGAGTCATAAGAACTTGAGATTGGAAGATCCCTGATGAAATCCATAGAAACAGAAGACCACGGTTGTTCTGGAATAGGTAATGGCTGAAGAAGTCCATAAGGTTGATGACGAGGAGTTTTTGATCTTGAACAAACACCACAAGATTGTACAAAATCTTTGACTGCTTTCCACATTTGGAGCCAGAAAGGGTCTCTTGATATTAGTTCAAAAGTTTTATTGTACCCAAAATGTCCTACTATTAGAAAGTCATGACAAGCTTCAAGAAGACGTAATCGAGCTTCACCTTCTGGAACATATAGGCATCCCTCATAATATAATAGATTATTCTTGAATTCAAACTTAGAAGTATTATGAGACTTTGAAGGATTTCTCTTAATATCACGAATAAGAGGATCAAAGGACATACTTGACTGAACTTGCTTCATGAAAGTTGAATCAACAGTTAGTGTTGATTTCATTACTCGAAGGTGAAAATGCTCTGACTTTAAGAGAATTTTTCGTTATTGATCAAAAACAGCATCTCTTTCCTTTGGTGCAAGGTAAGATCGTCTAGAGAGTGCATTTGACAAACCTTATTATTTTCTTGGTCAATAAGTGATCTTGAATTCGAATCTTGACAAAGATATATTTCAACGGGCTTGGCAATGATTCAAAATACGTGCTGACATAACATATTCAAAGTTCTTGTCATCCGTATATACTGTAACTGGGTTAGAAGCACCTTCTAGATAATGGTGCCATTCTTGAAATAAATCTATGATTACAAGAAGTTCTTTATCATGGATGTTGTAGTTGATCTTGGGTACTAAAATGATTTTGGAATGAAAAGCTATTGAGTGAAGTTAATTATCTATTCCTATTTGTGACAATACGACTTCCACAACAAAGTCTGAAGCGTCTGTTTCTATAAAAAATGGCTTAGAAAAATTGACGCAATACAAGATTGGTGTAGAAACAAAGGTTTTCTTCAAAGCTTCAAATGCTATTCTTGCTTCTTGATTCCATTGAAGTTTGTCTTTGCAAGTCAAACGTGTAAGTGGAGCTATAACTTGAGAGAAGTCTTTAATGAAGATCCAATAGTAGTTAGCAAATCCGAAAAAATATTGGACATCTCTTATCGTTTTTGGGATCTTTCAATCCATAATAGTTTGAACTTTCTTAGGATCCATCATAAGTCTATCATTTGAAATGATGTATCCTAAGAAATCAATTTGAATATTGTAAAATACACTCTTTTCTATCTTAGCATAGAGTCATGCATCTCTTAGTTTTTGTAATACTTGGCGAATATGAAGTTCATGTTCTTTTGAGTTCTTAGAATAGATTAAGATTATTGAAGAAATACAATAAGCAAGACACAAGTAAGTAGAAATCAACTAGGTTAGCCACAAGAGAAGTATGGAATGAGATACCTCTCACTTCTAGCATTCTTTACTTATAGGTAGAGGTTACATCCATTTTGGCTAGTATTCATCTTACTTTCATCTAATTAAATCCTAAAATCCTCTTAACTTAGTTGCCACTTTAAATCCTAGCCACCACCTATAATCCTAGCCGCCACTTTGGTAACTTTTCTTCATCTTTTTGCTACCCTTTGACCATTAGCAACTTATCTCAGATAATATCTTTTACCTTCTAACTTATCCTCCATTTACTTTATTAAAGATGTCGTCTAGATAACAAACAACAAAATCATTTAAAAATTCTTGAAAGACATCATTCATTAGATGTTGGAATGCTGCTGGTGCATTTGTAAGTCCAAAAGGCATGACGTTGTATTCAAAATGTCCAAACCTTGTTCGAAATGCAGTCTTCCATTCATCTCCTTCTTTGATACATACAAAATTATATGTTCTCCATAGATCTATTTTTGTATAGAACTTAGCTTTATTTAACTGATGAAGAAGTTTAAATATCAAAAATAGTGGATACTTATTTTTTATAATGATTTTGTTGAGTCCTTGATAATCAATATACATCCGTAATGTTTCATCTTTTTTCTTCACAATTAAAATTGGAGCTCGTGCTAGAGATTTGGAATGGCATATGAAGTTCTTGACCAGATTCTCTTTAATATACTCCTTGAGTTCAGCTAACTCATTTTGAGATAAATTATAGATTGGTCTAAATGGTGGTTGTACTCCTTCTTGAAGGTCAATTGAGTAGTCATAGGAACGATGTTCTGGAAGAGTATCTACATTCTTTTTTTCAAATACATCTTGAAAATCTTGATATTAGCTTGGAATGCTACTTGAAGTCTTTCTTTTAGTAGAAACAGGTGTGGCATAAATGATATAAGGTGATCCTTCTTTTGTAGCATGTAAGAAAGTACTTGCACCTACAAATATAGGTTTAATTATACTAGACTTATGACTTTTTACTTGATTAACTACACTCTTAGTTATAATTTTTAAAAAAATCAAGACTACGAGAAGTCCAATCTATTTTAGGATTATATTATTCTAGCTATGATAAACCTAAAATGATTGGATTAAAAAGAGATCTAATGATATTAAATATTACAAAGCTACTATGAACATTAGTTGTTATTTCTATAGGAAGGGTTTCATGAGTAATATCTCCTGAAGATAACGGACGACCATCCATGACTTCTACATGAATAGGTTTAGTTTTCTTTATTAAAAATATGCTATGAATTTTAGCAAATTTTTCATCTAAGAAACATGCTAAGGCTCCTAAATCTAGGAAGGCAAAGGGTTTGAGATGTTTAGGTCTTAGAATAACATTTTTCGTAAAACATGGAAAGGGTTCTAAGGAGAGGATAGGACCTTCACTAGGCATTGTACAAGGTTTCAGCTACACAGTTCCTATTGTAGTTGGACAAATTCGTTTTCTGACATACTATCTCCTTTGATCACCATACTCCTCATTTTATGGTTGCGTTGCTTCTTAGGGCAATGCTGAGCAATGTGCTTAGGTTTTCCACAATATAAGTACAATCCTTTCTGACAAAGACAAGTCTTTTCTTGCTCAATAAGAGGTTTGAAACATATTGCATCAATTTGCATATCCTCTACATCCGAATGTATGTATTGAAGAGATGTTGATGTTGCTATTGAATTATAGTAATCTTGATGTTCACTTGTATGGTTCTCAGATTGGAATTCAAAAAGGCAATTGTTGCACTTCATAGCAAAGTCAATTACTTGACTCAATGTTTGAGAATCAGGTAAGTTGAGCATTAATTTTTTTACCTCATATTTTAATCCATAGAAAAATTGGCTAATAAGTGCAGCATCATCCTACTTGATATTAGTTGCAAGTTGTCAAAATTATGAAGCATACAACGTTACTGATCGATTATCTTGTCGTAAAATATAGATCTTATTGGTTGCAACACAAATTGCATCATGTTCTCCGTACATGGATTGAAACTCCACCAAAAAGCCTCTAGATTATCTAATATTAGATCTTGTCATTCAAAAAAAGATGAAAACCATGATAATGCTGAACTTGAAAGAAGCATACCAATGAATCTAACTTGCAATCCTAAAGTTGGATAGCTTTGGGATTGAAGTTCAATCACAAGTTGTACTTGATTGATAAATCTTCTAAATTTTGATCTAGTGCCATCAAACTTCTCGGGTAGGGTAATTCTTGGTTTTTTAACACTGAAAGGATGTTCTATCATAGGAAGAGGGATATGATTTGGTGCACATGTTGAAGCAGCTATAATCATTTCTATATCTTCACTTCCTTCCAATCTTATTGCTCCTTGTAGTGGTAAATTGATTTGATGCATCGCAAGCATTAACTCCCTTAATTGCTCTTGCATTTGTGCCTTTGTACTCTTCATTTCAGTAAGTTCTGCTATGATAACACTTAGAAAAGAGAAGATGTTTAATATCGCTCAAGATAAATAGAAGAGAGGACTTGAGAACAAAGAAAATACTAAGGATAATATCAGTTTAGAAGAGGGTAATTCCTTATTTCTGAGATGCTTATGTCTTATTAAGAAAAAGGGATAATCCACTCTTAATCAAGATTAGACAAAGCTCTGATATTGTAATTGTACTCTTGTCAATCTATCAAGGACAAGAACATGATAAAGATAAATAAACAAGTGAGACTTCTCTCAAAGAAAGATGACAAAATAGAAATAACTTGATATGTATATTTAGAAAGAAACTAGAATGGCTATTGCTAAAAGCCAAGAAAACTAGAGACCCTTGAAACTAAACTAGAAGCAAGAAAGGAGTTGACAAGAGTGAAGAAGGCTTCACTCTTGTCTCTATATATACTATCTTACTAGGGGCTACATGGCGACGTCCTATATGACCTCTAATATGTGTTGACTTTATAAGATACATGCCTTGACTTATAAGGCAAGTTTTTCTATGTGTGGGCCACATAATTAGCTTGGTCTTCAAGCTAACAACATGTGTGGCACATGGCCAACTTGTTGACCACGTTTCTAATCCAAAATATCAATTAAAGATACCTATAAAGTCAAAGCAGTATCTAGGAAGCTTTTATATTAAATACTATAGAATTAACTTACTTTTATCTACTTTCCCTTACTTCTACCTATTTATACATGTAATTACTGGCTTATATGCATATGTCCGTGACATACAGACTTCTTTAGCCATTACATATTTTGGAACAATCATAGTCTTTTATTGCTATAGATTTTATCATGAATCTTTTAGTCTTAGATTCATATGATTCTATTTTGGTGATAGTAGATCATTTTATCAAGATGGCATATTTTGTACCATATGCAAAATCTATCACAAGTGAAGAAATAATTAAGTTTTTTTTTTTTTAAGAACATCTATTGCTATCATGGATTGTCTATAGATATTATATTAGATAAGAAGACTCAATTTGTATTAAGATTTTAAAGAATCTTTTTTAAGATTTTAAAGGTAGATGTTATTATAGACATATAATTGAAGAAGGTTCAAAAAGTCTCTAGGAGGTTTTAGAAGGTTCTAAGAAGGTTTTTGTAGATTCCAAAAGATTCTAAAAGATTTCAATGGATTCTAAGAAAACTTTAAAAGATCATAAGAGATCCTAAAAGATTTTTGGATGCTTTAGATGATTCAAGAAGTTGTCAAAGAAGGATCTTAGGCTTATTTTGTTTCTAAGTTTCATAGAAACTTCTGAAGAAGCTTCATAGAACCTAGTATATATTAGAATTAAGGCTAAGGAGATCCTTACTCTCAACAATTCACTTCTTATGGTCTAGCTAAGAACTTTTTGCCTTGTATCCAATTATTATTCTAATATTAAGTTAATTCTATTTTTTAATCTTGAATCCTTATCATGTATACAGTTTCTAATAGTTTGTCAAGACTACCATAAAAAAATATTAGAAGCTTGGTCTTTTTTGATAGAGAGTGGATTATCCCTCTTTTTGGAAGTATTATAGCATTTTAGAGGTTGTAGATTACCTTCTCTTAGACTAATATTGTTCTTTTTTAATATTTTTTTGATTTTTTTTTCTTTATACTATATATTAGGGTTTTTTTTTTTGAATATGTGTATTTCTCTGATTTTCTATCACAAAAGGTGAAAAAGTCAATATGAAAAATTCCAAAGAAATTTAATTAGATTCTATTATTAATGCTCTTGAAGCATTGATAATGAGGATAGAGACTTTGTTGAAGTAGAATAGAGAACTATATATGACCATACATAATGATCAAGGAGCCGAAATACCTTAACTATTACATCAAATGACAATAGAGTTTTCAAATTCTCAAACGACTATATTTGCTTCAACAAACATGGGAGGGGCATCTACTCAAGGTAGTGATTTGACAACAATAAAAACAAAAGAACCAAAGATCAGCCTTCTAAAAAAGTTCAATGGCACCCGCTCAAAATTTTGTAGCTTTGTAAACGAAGTATAAATAATCACCTTGCTTCAACCTCAATGATATTCTACTAAAGAATTTTGTGTTGGTTTGGTTGAAACCTTGCTATCAGATCAAGCTTTATCTTAGTTTATTTCATTATTTGAAAAGAATTTTCTTACATTACACAAATTTGAAGCATTTTTGGCAACATTTGCAAAAGTATTTAGTAAACATGATAAGATTTATTCTTCAACAACTAAAATTCGAAGCTTTTAACAAAAAATATATTTTACCATAATATATGCTTCAAATTTTTGTCAATTATCATTTTAAGAACATCATATAAATTGAGAAGAAGATGCATTAATGAGTTAATTTTATTAAGAATTAAGAAACTATATCAAGGACTTATTATTATCTATGCCAGATCCTCAAGCATTCAATGAAGCCATTAATCAAGTTGTAAAGTGTAATAACTGTTTAATTCAATGACAAAAAGATAAATGTTCTTCAATCATGCAACATGTATATTCCAATTATTTTGTAACTTCTTCACTATTCAATTTTAATGAGAATTTTGAAGCAAAAGATATATAGATTGATGTAGTTTGTTTTAAATTTCTTTCTAAGAAAAAAAAAAAGCATCAAAAGGAACTTGGCCTATGCTTATATTATGGAAAATCTAGCCACAAGGTTGATCATTGTTTAAAAAAATGCCAATGTATATTTCAAATGAGGAGTGGGATCACATCATGAAAAGCTTTGTAGAAAAACAAGGATGTCCATCTATAATAGAGACCATTGTCATATGGTATAATTTATAATTTAGAAATACATTGGATATCTAGTTGTAGAGAGTTTAACTTTGGCTTATATGTGATGTCTTAGCTCCCAAAAATCCCTTTATTTTGTATAAAAGCTCAAATTATAACAAAATCCTTCAAAATATTTATTTCTTATAAATAATATTTTATCCTAAATTTAGAAATTTATATTTCTTGATCCAATTGTTCAATTTTTTTTAAATTTCTATTTACCATAGATTCTATCTTTAAGCTTTATCACAAAAAAATAAACCATAAATCTATTATCAATCTTTTGGCATCTTAAAAATCCTAGCATGTGCTCTAAATCCTAATCTACAAGCATCCAAAAACTATTTTTTTCATATCTCAAAATTTGTGCATAAAATTTACTTACATGATTATATACAATCTAAAAAATTTTGAGCCAAAAACTTGTCCAATTACTTAAGATATAGCTCAAAACATAACCACTAGTAAATCAGGTCATTTACTACCTTTAGCTTTGAAAGTGCTAACTTCAACTTCCAATATCTCCTTCATTTCAACTTTGAATCCATCAAAAAATATACCAAAAGTGTAGCCAAAAAAATGTTATCTCTAACTTCCATTGTTGATCCTTTATTGCTTTATGTACATACTTGTTATGTCCAAAAGAATGAAAGTAGATTCAACTTAACTTTGACTTTGAGCGCCCACATTTCTTTCATATAAACTCCAAAGCATACAAAATTTGCACCAAAATCATGGCCAAAAATCTAAACTTGCGGACGCTGGCTTGAAAAGCTCAAATGGCCTTAAAAGAATAATTTTAATCTCTAATAAGGCTTTGGGCAGCCTCCTTGAAGTCCATTGGGCATGATTTTTAGCTAATAAGAATGGAGATTTTTATCATCCATCTCCATTCATCCATATGAATGTCCTAATTTCTCTTTTTTGCTATCAAGATGCTTCTCCAACTCTTTTTTTACAAGATTTATATAATATATGCCCTAAACACCAAATAAAAGAATCAAAATAAAACTTCAAAAGTCACCAATATCTAATAAGAGTGACTCTAAATATTTAAAAATTACAACTAATAAGATCGACTTCAAGGATCATCAATGTCTAACAAGGGTGATTCTAAATGTTTTAAAGTTACTACTAATAAGATTAACTTCAAAAGTCACTATCAAAAAAAATAAAGTCATATAAATTCTAATAGAAGCCCTTTTAAACAACCTCTTTTTGGGGTAGTAATCTATCTACATCATATAACCAACAAAATCTACTAATATGGCTCTCATCATATTATTTAATATATTATATATTAAATATATATAAACATTATTATCATAGGGTAGGCAAACTACAATATGATATTATGCAGCTAAATTCTTCACTATCACAAATCAAAAAAGATCATGTATTCTCTGCCAACTCTTTCCATTGTTTTATTATACCTGTACAGTTAGGAGTCACAAAACTAAAGTGTCATGCATTACTTGACTCAAAAGCCTCTCCATATTTTATTAATGAAGAATTCTCTAGATCATATAAAATATGTAGGGTCAAAAAATCCAAAGCTGTACATATAGAAGTAATAGATAGTCAACCTTTATCCTCTAGAGACATCACTTATGATATGATTCCATTAGAAATAACCTTTAACAACCATAGTAACAAAGTATTATTCAACATCATTAAATCAACATGAAGTTCAATCATTTTAGGACTTTCATAACTTAAAAATACAATCCACAAATAGATCTATGAAAAAGCTTCTAACACCCGATAAGTCAAAACTTAAATAATATTTATTTATTAAAAATAGACCATTTATCAGGGCAGCTAAATAAGACATTATATTTGTCTTCTATACAAATCCACAATTGAAACCTGTAGTTGCTACAATAATAATTTCAGAGGCATACAAGGATTTTATAGATGTATTTGAAAAGAAAAATACAGACATCCTACCAAAGCATTGTCCTTACAATTGTGTGATTGACCTTCAAGAAGATGCTCAACCATCATTTGGACCTATCTACAATTTATCCTAAAATGAGCTTATGACTAAAAAGAGTACATTGATGAAAATCTGGCTAAGAATTTTATTCAACATTCCAAGTCGCCAGCTAGTGCTTCAATATTATTTATGAAGAAAAAAGATGGATCTTTATAAATGTGTGTTGAATATTGTGGTCTTGATAAAATAACGGTAAAGAATTAATATCCATTGCCATTGATATCTAGATTTCTTGATCAATTTAGCCAAGTAAAAATCTTTATGAAGATTGATCTACAAGGCACATATAACTTGATATGCATTAAGAAAGAAGATAAATAGAAGACAATATTTTACACTAGGTATGGACATTTTGAATCCAATGTCATGCCTTTTGGACTTATCAATACACCAACTATATTCCAATACATAATGAATGACATATTTTATGAGAAACTCAATGAATTTGTTGTCATGTATTTAAATGATATTCTAATCTTTTCTAAGAATCAAGAAGACCACAAAAAATATGTTTGCCTTATATTGAAAAAGCTACAAAGTAGTAGACTATATGCAAAACTAAAGAAGTATGTATTTCATATACCTCAAGTTGAATTTGTTGGATATATTATTTCCAACAAAGGTCTTTTTATGGATCCAAAGAAGGTACAAATAATCATTAATTGAGCAAAGCCAAAAATTATATGTGATGTCTAATTCTTTTTTAGATTTGTAAACTTTTACATGATTTCTGTTAGGAATTACTCCAAGATTCTTGCTCTACTTACGTGATTGATATGCAAGGATAAGCTGAAGTGAGGCCCTAAAATATAAAAAAGCTTTTCAAAGGTTAAAAGATGCTTTCACAACAACTCTAATTTTGATAATCTAAATTTCAACAAGCCTTATTTTATAGAGATCGATGCCTTAGACTTTGTATTGGAAGTAGTCTTGTCGCAATATGGAGAAGATAACAAACTTCACCGAATTATGTTCCATTCTAAAAAATTCTCAATGACAGAAATCAACTATAAAATCTTCAATAAAGTTATACTTGTTATTATAGATTCTTTCAAAAAATATTACCACTTTTTTGAAGGAACCTCTGATCAACTGATTGTATATACAAATCACAAGAATCTTCAATATTTCATATCAACCCTAGTCTTGAACTGTCACTAAGTGTGTTGGAGTATATCTCTATCACAATTTGACTTTTGCATCACATATTGATTCGAGAGCCAACAAAAATTATTAGATGCATTATTAAGACGTTCCTACATTGAAACAAAAGATGGCAAGGAAATATATGATCAACAAAAGGCAACCTTATAAAATCTTGAGCAATTTCATCTTTGAACAACAAATGTATGAACTTGATCAAGTTCATAAAGCCTCAAGCAAAGACCCTCTTGTTCTTAATATCAAGCATCTTATCAACAACCTTCTTGAAGAGACTTCTAAATTTAAGATTGAAGACAACTTCTTGTTCTTTGAAGAACATTTGTTCATTCCTAAAGGACCAACTTGCTTGCATATTCTTCAAACATGCCATGACTTTCCTGTAGCCGGATATTTTAGATTCAAGAAGATCTTAGAACTTCTGTCTAGAGACTTTTGGTGGCCTAAAATGTGGAAGGATATTAAAGAATTTGTACTATCATGTGATACTTGTTCAAGGTCAAAGAATCCTTGATACCAACTATATGGACTTCTTTAATTCCTTCTTATTCTAAGACAACCATGGTCATCTATCTCCATAGATTTCATTATATATCTTCTTCCATCAAGCTCATTTGATACTATCTTTATAGTTATTGATTGATTAAGTAAGTTGACACATTTTATACCTTGTAAGAAATTAATTATTGATAAAGAGATGGTAAGATTCTTTATTGATAATGTCTATTATTACCATAGATTTTTAGAGAATATTTTGTCGAATTATGAGCCACAATTTATATCAAGGTTTTAGAAGGCACTCTTTGAGATTCTTAAAATTGACATCAATCTTTCTACCTTCTACCTTCTACCTTCTACTTTTAAACTGATGGCCAAATGGAGTAGGTCAATCAAATTCTTGAGCAATATTTGAGGTGTACCATAAACTATGAGTAAGATGATTAGACTTCCTACTTGTTATTAGTGGGATTTGCATATAACAACACAATCCATGCATTTACATAACAAATGCCATTCTACTCAAACTATAGTCATCATCAAAAGTTAGATATGATAGAGCCTTCAAAGTCGGTAAATTTAGTAGTAGAAGAGTTTGCTACAAAGATGGTTGAACTTCAAGCAACGATGAAGATTCACCTAGAAAGAGCTCAATAATATCATAAGCTCGTAGCAGATGAATTGAAGAAGGAACATGCTCAATTCTAAGTTGATGACAAAGTGTGGCTTCTTTGATGTAATATAAAAATCAACATATTATGTGATAAGTTAAACTATCGAAGGTTGGGACTATTTGTGATTCAAAAATAAATAAATAATCTAATTTATTGCTTGGAGTTACCTTCATCTATAAAGATTCATTCAGTCTTTTATGTTTTATTTGTAGAAAGGTATAAAGAATTGAATATATTAAGTCAAAGACAACCACCACCTCTTATGATTGAAATCAATGATCATATTGAATTTGAGGTAGAAGAGGTATTAGATTCAAGGATAAGACATGGAAGGCTTGAATATCTAGTCCATTGGTACGGATATGATATTAACAATCATATGTGGGAATCAGCTAGCAACCTTATAAATATACAAATGAAGGTTGAAAAGTTCCATCAATAACATCCATCCACACCAAAAGAGACAAAATGAGGAATAATATCTTGATAAGATGGCTTCACCATGAAGATTCTTAGTTCTTAGCTTTATAAAAAAAGGAGAAGAAGCAGCCTCTAAAGAGGCCATTTTTTCAAATGTTTAAAACAGTATAAGTAATTAATTCGAGTTCATGACCATAACTTATTTATATTCTTTTGATCTTTTCTACTTTATGTAATATGGATAGTTAAAAGATAGACATCCTGCAGGTCATACCATCTCAACCAAGTAGCTTGTGGAGAAGACTCCAAGATGAAGAGTTGTCTAAACCACAAAGACGTCAAAGGATACATAGTATTAGGTTGCTAGTAATTATATTTGAGGTATAATTTGTATATAAAGGATGTCCAAAAGAAGTGTTTGTAGGACAATTTCCTAACAAAGATATCAAAGTTTATGTTTGGTCATAAGTAAAAAGCTTGGACCAATATCAATGGCTATAGGGACCTACAAACCATTTGCTTTATAAAAAATAACTCGAATATATAACAAAATCATGCAATAGATCTTCAACTTCTTGTGCATACACTAACTTACAACAACATTACTTCTCAAAGACCTCAAAGCTAGAAGAAGAGGTGATGTCATAAACATACAACTAAAGAAGAATTGAGAAGGTTCTCATAGATCCTAGAAGATTCTAAAATATTCTAATAGGTTCTAAGAAGGTTCCAATAGATTCTAAAAAAGTTTTAGAAAGTCATAGGAGATCTTGGAAGCTTTTAGGGGATTTTAGATGATTTAAGAAGTTATCAAAGAAGGATCTTTGTCTTGCTTTATTTCCAAGCTTCATGAAAACTTTTTAAGAAGCTTTCTAGAACCTAGTATATATAAGAATCGAGGATGAGAAGATTCTCAGTCTTGACAACTTACTTCTTGTGGTCTAGCCAGGACCTTCTTATATTGTATCTAGTTATTGTTCTAATATTAAGCTAACTCTATTTCTTGATCTTGAATCCTTGTCTTGTTTATGGTTCCTAACAAATATAAAGCTCTCTTCAAATTTTTCATCTTCAAACTTATATACAAACAAAATAAGTTAATTAAGTTTTTGAGCAATATTTGAGATATACTGTCAATTTTATAAATATGAGGTTGAATTCAAAAAACTTGTTTACAAACTTTTGAATGGATTATTTATTTATAAATACGATTTTTGAATTCAAACTTCAAACCTTTAAATAGATTGTTTTGCCTAGAATGGTCTGCCTTGCTTCAAATGGGCCACCTTAAAGTGGTCTCAATCTCCAATGTGATCCTAGACAATATCTTAAAGTCTATTGAGAGGAATTTCAATTAATAGAAATGAAGTTGTCTATTATTCAACTTATTTACCTACATGGGATGGTCTAGGAATCAAGATATAATACTTTTGATATCAAAGTCTATCTAAAATCTTTTTTTATATATTATACTACTTTTTAGCATGACATCTATCTCCTCCAAATCTACACATCCTCTAGTATGTGCCAATCTAACTATTCCTATTCTCTTTATTATCTGTATTTCTTTAAGCATCTTCCATTTGGTTTACATCTAATATTTCAAAATCTGAAAATTATTTGGAATAATTTTTCCATCTCTCTTTTGAATGCCTTGATTTGCTTTTTAGCCATAGATATCTTCAAAATCATACCAACCAACTCACAAAGCAAATAGGTAGTATTGTCATATATTATTACTATTATATATGGTCCAAACCATTTCTAAGCAAAATTTCTAAGAATACTATGTTGATGCTTCATACTACTATCAAATATTTATGTGTAATCTTCAATTTCAATTGGTTTCGACTTTAAATCATAGATTTTGTCAAATCTCTATTTTTTGTTCAACTTAAAAGCCTTTAATTTCTTTAATAGAATCTTTTAATCTTCAAGTAATCTTTCAAGCTGCTTAATCTGAAATTCCAATAATATCTCTCTCATGATGCAATCCTTTCAATCCAATAATATCCTAATAGGTACAAAATCTTCCACAAGTATAATTGACTTTTGGTACAATATCAATTCAATAAGTATTTAATTAGTAATAATGCTATAAAAAGTTCTATCTATCCATAAAGCAAATGGTAGAAGTCTTAGCTATTGCCTTGGCTTATCTTTGTAAGCTTTCAAAATAACACTAATGATAAGGAGATGTCTTTTCTTACTCTTTCCATTAGCCTCAAGATTATAAGAAGTTGTAAGCTTCAATTTTACATCATATCTTTGAAAAAAATCTTTAGTCTTTGTTATATCCAATTCTCCTCAATTAATTTTCATCCTTCAAATGCTACCATATCTGGTAAAGATATCTTCTAAAATAGATCTGTATACTTCTTCTATGATCTTGGTCGTCAAAGTCCTTCCTTCAATATAGTTTAAAAATTCTTTTCTTATCAAAACAAGGTATTTCATGCTCCACAATTTTAATGGCTTAGCCACTAAGTCAATCATCTATTAAAAATATATAACAAGTAGATAGGTAAGATGCATTCTATTTTTAAATGTAATTTTAGACTATAATTAATATTTAATGGAAGAAGCCACAAATTCTTCAATATCTTTGTAGAGGCTCTTCTATCAATATCGCTCCTTGATCTTATAGTAGATGGCTCAAATTCCTTTGTAGCTTGCTCAAAATGTATCATGAAATTCTTTGAGAGCTTAATTCTAGATTTTTGCATCATTTACTACTCTCAATAATATTCTATCTTTTTTTTGGCTTCTTCTATAAAAAACTATCTTTTGAAAAATATTCATAAGAATGAAGTTTGGTCTTCATCATCTTCATCAATCTCTTATATCTCTATCTCTTCTTCACAAATATATTTGACTTTGGATGGTATATCTGCTATAAAATTCTTTTTGTCAAAAATATAGACCAATATAAGATTAAATAATCTTATGTAGGCTATTCATCTCATCATGAAAATATTAAGAATAAAATCATTGGCAATCATATCCAATAATGATAGAAAATCAATCTCTAGTACCACATTAGCTCAAATTAAGTAATTTTTGTCTGCTTTTATAATTGTAAGTACTTTTAAAAGTTCCCCCTATCACAAATATATATAGGTACTTTAATAAATATCTATATGATTAAATAGAAGTAGATAAAAGTAGCTTAATTTCATAATAAATTTTAGAAAAGCTTTTTAAAAGCTTCATAGATATTATTGTGACTTTACATATATTTATATTTGATTGATAGGTTAGAAACTTGATTAGCAAGTTAATCACATATTAATAGCTTGTAGAACAAGCTAACTATGTAGCACATATATAGAAAACTTATCTTGAAAGTTAAGATATAAGTCTTACAAAGTCAATACATTTTGGAGATCCTATAAGACATCGCCACATATCTCCTAATTAAGAATATATATAGAAATAAGACTAAAGCCTTCTTCACTTTTGTCAATGCCTTTCTAATCTTTAGTCTTCTCTCAAGTCTTTCTAGTCTTCTTATTTTTGGCAATAGCCATTTTAGTTTAATATTATATCATTTTTGAATGAATTTGTAGTTCTTTTCTCTGATACAAGAATGTATTGAGGATTTTCTTTCTTTGAGTTTTACATCCTTGATAATTTGTTAAGAGTATTAACCTACAGTTTATGTTTTGTTTTAAAAAAGAATAGATCACTTCACTTCTATTGTTGTGTTTTGAGGATTGTAGACTATCCACCTTTAAATAAAAAATCTTATTTTAAAAAAGAAAGTAGATTATTCTTTTTTGTAGAAATTTTTATTAGAGGTTGTAGATTATCTTCTTCTAATTTAATTTTTTGAATTTATTTGAGTTATCTATAAAAGAAAAGATTATGGATACTATTTTTAATAAAATTATAAATAGATTTGTAACTATTGTAGATTTCTATGAACTTGTCAATATTCTAAAAATAAAAATCTCACATATTTTCAATGTGAATTATGGACGTACTATTTCTATACATATGGAAAAAGTTTAGAGTCTCTAGCAAGAAATTATGCAGTTGAAGGAAGCAAATAGATCAACCTCTTAACCAAATCTAAGGAATTTTACTTCTATAAGTATAATGGGGATAAAAATTAGTATGCTTCAAAAGTTTGATGGAACAAGATCAAAATTTCAAAGATTTTTGTAACAAATCAAGCTCTATCTAAGGTTGTATTTTTTTCTAATATCTTAATGGATTTACTCAAGTCAGATTTATAAGTACACTTCTATCAAAAACTGCTCTCTTGATTTGCACCTTTAATGAAAAAAGATTCACAACTCCTTTATGATTTGAATTCACTCCTTGAAGTGTTTACGGCCACATTTGGAGAAAGTATTTAAGAAAGAATAGCAGAGACCAAGCTCTTATAATTATGGCAAAGATCACAATATTATATTATAATTACTTATAGTATGTAAAAAACTAATAAAAATATATATTATGTTTGTAAGTCTTGATGTAGATTAGAATGATTAATAAGTAAATTTAAAAGAATTTAATATTAAAAAATTTATTTGGAGATTTATTTATTTTGATTATAGTATTTATATTACGTAAGATTTAGATATTTAGTATAAAGCTTAAGAGAAGGTTGGAATCTAAAGATAAGAGTGTAAATTATTATGAGGCTTGTTAGGAAGGTTGAAAGCAAGTTATGATTGGATGAAGGCAAAGGATGAAGATCTTTATCCCTATTGGTTGAATATCATAGCCAATGGACTTAAAGAAGCTACTTGAGGCCTTATTAGGGTTTAGGATTTTTCTTCTAATATCATTTGAGCTTTAGAAGCTATGATCAATAAGTTTAGGATTTTGAATATGGATTGGATGCAAATTTTTTGTGATTTAGAGTTTTCATGAAGGAATTATTGGTGCTCAAAATTAAGGTGTCAATTTTGTATCTACTATCACTCTTTGGGATATAAAATATGCTTATAAAGAGCAATCAAGGATAAAAAAACTAGGATTAAAGAGAGCACTTTTCATGAATTTGGAATTTAAATGAAGAAGTTATTGAGAATTGAAGTTAGCACATCCAAATCAAAGGCAATAAGTAAATAATTTTATTCATAGTAATGATTGGAGCCATATCTTAGGTTTTTAGATAAATTTTTAACTCAAATCTTTTGAAGAAGATAGATTATTATCTTAAAAAATTATATATATAAATTTTGTGGTATTTAAGTACTTAATTTGTGAGATATGAAGAAAATTGAATGTGGGTGTATATAAACTAGAATTTGAAGCTACTATTAGGATTTTGGTGATGTCTTAATATTTGCAACAAATTTGCATTTGAAATTTATTTTGATAGTTTTTAAAAGTACATCAGTACTTCATATAAAATTTGAGTGTATTTGAATAGTTCAATGGGAGGTATGAGTTGTTGAAGTTTGAGAATAATATCCCATAAGGATATATAAGGATTTAAAATTTTTAATCATATTTTGGATGTTTTTGGAAACTTAAGACTTATATATTTGGTGTAATTGCTCTTAAAAGTAACTTATATATATATATATATATATATAAACTTGGTCTTTCTTATCTCAAGACTTGATTGAGTAATTAATAACAACTAGGGCCTAGTACTTTCTTGAGACAAATTCTCTCTACTTTAATAATGGTCGACAAGCATATATGCTACAAAATTCCAAAATCTTGTTTGTGACATGGACTAGAATGATAAAGCTCTTATTAATCAATTTCAATATAGATTAAAAAATAATATCAAAGATTTGTTATTGATAATACCAAAGGTAAAATCTTTGGAACAATTTATTACTCAAACCATTGCATGTGACAATCAATTATTTGAAAGATGTCAAAAAAAAAGATTTGGCTAGAAAGGAACAAATTAAATAATGACGATAATTCTTAAGTTTTTAGAAAATTATTCATCAAGGCTAAAACCAATGCAAATTGATATGGTATATTTTGAATTTCTCATAGAGTAGAAAAATAGTCAATAATATGAAGAAGGTTTATGCTTATATTGTGGAGAAGTTAGACACACTACTCAATATTATCTAAAGAAGCAATGCAACTACAAAATGAAAAGGATAATTGCGAAAGAAGATAATATGTTAAAAAATAAGTTATTTTAGTTACAATAAGAATCGTGCAGCTAGAATCATATACAACATCTAATAAAGGCCATATTCTCTCCTCAAATTCCTCACCTTGTTTTATAATAGGAATTTATTTAGGACCATAAAATCACAAAGACTTAACCTTATTGGATTTAGGAGCCTCAGTCTAATTTATAGATGAAAGCTTTGTCAAAAATCAAGATATATCTTTAGTTAAGAAAATCAAACCTATGCAAGTAGAAGTAAAAGGTGGACATTCATTGTCTTCTATGGATGTTACACATGAAATTATTCTTGTAGAAGTAGCAATTAGTTATTACAATAGTTTAGTAATATTTAATGTGATTAAATCTCCTTTTAACTGAATTATCTTAGGATTAACATGGTTAAAAAGATATAATCCTTAGATAGACTAGACTTCTTGGAATCTTGATTTTTTCCATAGTTTAGCTCAAGGTCCTACTAGACAAGTAAAAATCCATAAATTTAGTACATCCAAATCATTATTGATAGGTACATGAGCTTCCATACATGTCATAAATGAAGGGCCATCTTTTATTATATATGCTACGTCCATTGTTGATGGTGAAAAGATACGAAGTGGTTTTTCTAGCCAGTATTAAGATTTTTAGGACATTTTTGAAAAACAAAACGTAAATATTCTTCTAAAGCATTGTTCTTATGATTGTTCTATTGATCTTCAAGAAAGAACTCAACCGCAATTTGGACCAATCTATAACCTATCAAAAAATAAGTTGGCTATACTCAAAGAATACATCGATGAAAATTTGGCTAAGAACTTTATACGCCATTCTAAATTTTTAGCTGGGACTTTTATCTTATTTGTAAAGAAAAAAGACAAATCCTTATAGAAATTTGTAGATTATGAAAAACTTAATAAGATCACTATAAAGAATAAGTATCTTCTATCTTTGATTTTAGGACTTTTTGATCAACTAAATCAAGCAAAGATCTACACAAAAATAGATCTATAAGGAGCATATAATTTGGTCAACATCAAAAAAAGAAATGAATGGAAGACTGCTTTTTGAACTAGATATGGATATTTTGAATATAATGTCATGCTTTTTTGACTGACAAATGCATAAGCTACTTTTTAACATCTAATGAATGATATCTTTCATGAATTTCTTGATGATTTTATTGTCTATTATTTAGATGATATTTTAATCTATTTTAAAATCATAAAAGAGTACGAAGTTCATCTTTGTTGTGTGTTATAAAAACTAAGAGATATAAGATTATATGTAAAGATGAAAAAGTATATATTCTATAATATTCAAGTTGATTTTTTGGAATACATCATTTTTGATGAAGATCTTATGATGGATACAAAGAAGGTCCAAACTATCATAGATTGGAAGATTCCAAGAAGAGTAAGAGATATCCAATATTTTGTGGGCTTTGCTAATTATTACCAAATATTTATTAAGAAATTTTTTTAAGTTATAATTCGACTTACACATTTGACTTGTAAAGACAAATTTGAATAGAATAAAGAAGTCAAAGCATTATTTGTTGTTTTGAAGAAAGAATTTATTTTTGTACCAACTTTATATTGTGCCGACTTTTCTAAGGTATTTTTTATGGAAAAAATTACATTAGACTTTGCCTTGAGTGCAGTATTGTCATAAATGGGAATTGATGTCAAACTCCATATAGTAGCTTTCCATTCTAAGAAATTTTCAGCAGTTGAGATTAATTATGAAATCTATGACAAAGAACTTCTTGTAATTTTGGATTTATTTCAAGAATAGCATCATTATCTAGAAGGTACTTTAAGTCTAATTATAGAATATATAGATCACAAGAAATTCAAGTATATTATATTGATATGTATTTTGAATCTTTGCCAAGTCCATTGAAACATGTCATTATGAAGATTTGATTTTAAGATTACATATCAACTTGAAAAATAACAAGGTTTATTAAATGCTCTTTTTATACACTCTTATCTTACACCAAAAGGAAGAGATGTATCTTTTAATCCACAAAGAATAATCTTCTTGAAGCTAGATCATTTTTATCTTTGAGTAATAAAATCAACATTGACTATTGATTTAACCTTTGTCAAAAAAATTCAATCAAGTATGTCATCTATTTTTTTTTATTCATGATATTAAGAATCTTTCTTTTAAGTCTCATGATATTTAAAAGTTTGAGTTTAAGAATAACTTATTCTATTTAGAAAGACATCTATATGTTCCTAAAGGAGAAGTACATTTACGTGTTCTTTCCAGTATGTTATGACTTTCCAATAGCAGGACATTTTGGATACAATAAGACTTTAAATCTTATATTCAAAGATTTTTGGTGGCTACAACTATGAAAGACAATAAAAGACTTTGTTCAATCATGTAGTATTTATTCAAGATCAAAAATTTCTTGTCATCGACCCTATAGACTTCTCCAACTATTGCCTATACCTAAACAACCATGGTCTTCTATTTCTATGGATTTTATTACAAAAATTCTAAATTCAAATTTGTATGACTCTATATTTGTAATTATAGATTACTTTACCAAAATTGTACATTTTATACTATATACAATATCTATTTCAAATAAAAAATAGCTAAGCTTTTCATTGATAATATCTATTGCTATCATGGATTGCCAAAGGATATTATATTGGACAAGGAGACTCAATTTGTATTAAGATTTTGGAGAATCCTATTTAAGATTTTAAAGATAGATATAAAGCTTTCTTTGGCTTTTCATCTTCAAATAGATAGACAAGTAGAACAGATGAATTAAGTTCTAGAGCGGTATTTGAGGTATATCATTAACTATCATTAAGATGATTGGACAATTTTTTTTGCCATTGGTAGAATTTGTATATAATAATTTGATATATTCTTCTATTCAATTAATACCTTTCTTTGCAAATTATGGTTATCATCCATGACTTGATATTTTTAACTTTTTAAAAGTTGATAATCTTGCAATAGAAGATTTAACAAATCATTTATCAGAGTTATATATAATAATGAAGATGTAATTAAAAAAAGTTTAAAAACGACAAAAGACCAACACTGTATCATATTGTAATTACTTATAATATGTAAAAATTAGTTAGAACATATAATATGTTCATAAGTCTTGATATATATTAAAATATTTAATAGATTAATTTAAAGAGAGTAGATTTAAGAAACTTTATTTTAAATTTTATCTTTTTTGATTATAGCATTTAAAAAAAATTTAGGACCTAAATGTTTAATATGAAGCCTTGAGAAGAGATTAAAGCTTAAAGATGAAAATCTCAACGAATAAGAGGCTTATTAGGAGGGATGAAAGTAAGACATAGATAGATGAAGGCAAGGAAAGGAAAACTTCATTCCTATTGGTCGAAGGCCATGCCTAATAGACTTCAAGGAGGCTCCTTGAGGCTCCCTAAGGCTACTAGAGGCCTTATTAGGAATTAGGGTTTTTCTTTCGAGGTCATTTGAGCTTTAGAAGCTAGGATCAGGAAGTTTAGGTTTTTAGATATGAATTGGATGTAAATTTTGTGAGATTTGGAGTTTTTATAAAGGAGTTATTGGTACTCAAAGTTAAGGTGTCAATTTCACACCTATTGTCATTCTTTGGGACATAACATACGTTTACGGAGAGCAAAAAAGGATCGACAACTAAGATTGAAGAGAGCACTTCTTTGACTATACTTTTTATATATTATTTGATGAATTTGAAGTTTGGATGAAGAATTTACAGAGAGTTAAAATCAATGCATCCAAATCAAAAGTAATAACTAAGTGGTTTTATTTATAATAATAGTTGGAACCATGTCTTAAGTTTTTGGATGAATTTTTAGCTCAAACCTTTTTCAAAAGGTAGATTATTGTATTAAAAATCTATCTCTATCTATATATATATATATATATATATATATAGAAATTTCTATATATATAATACTTGATTTCTCTCTCTCTCTCTCTATATATATATATATATATATAGTACTTGATTTGTGGTATTTGAGTGCTTGATTTTTGAAATATGAAAAAAATTACATGTAGATGTATAAAAATTAGGATTTGAAGCTACTATTAGAATTTTGGTGATATCTTAAGATCCACAACGAATTTGCAATTGAAATTTATTGTGTTAGTTTTTAGAAGTATATCACTACTTTATATAAAATTTGAGTGTGTTTGAATGGTCCAATTAGAAGATGTGAGTTTTTGAAGTTTGTAAATAATATCTCATAAGGATATTTAAGGATTTAGAGGTTTTATCATATTTTGGATGTTTTTGGGAACTTTAGACTTACATATTTGATGTAATAGTACTTAAAAGTATTATATATATATATATATATATATATATATATATATATACATTCAAACTTAGTCTTTCTTATCTCAAGACTTGATTGAGCAATTAGTAGCAACTACGAGCGTAATACTTTCTTGAGGCAAATTCTCTCTACTCTGACAATGGATGCTTATCACAAGGAGCAACTACAATTCAATGTGGGTGATAAGATATGATAACTTCATCGCAATGTTAACACTGTTCATTCTTATGATAAATTGGACTATTGTAGGCTGATACGTTCTCTTATTTGTAAACAAATCAATCATGTTGCTTATTGATTACATCTACCAAAGTTTGAAGATCCACCATATATTTCATATGTCTCTTCTTGAGCCATATAAGATAGAAAATATTTTTGAAAGAACACAAATGTGACCTCCTTCTATAGAAGTGGATAATAATTAAGGATTTAAGGTAGAAAAAGTCTTAGATTTAAGGTGGTACCAAAATAGGTTAAAATAACTTATTCATTAGAATGGATATGATATTAATGAATGCACATGGGAGCCAAAAAATAATCTTGCAAATGTAGCAAAGATAATTGAAGCTTTTCATCTACAATATCCATCAAAACTAACATAAAGAATAATAAATCTTTGCTATAAAATAAATAAGATAAAAAAAGATAATATTCTACTTCCTATCTTTTTTTGTAGCTTTTATGTATTTTTCATACTAATACATGGAGAATCAACAACTAGTATATTCAAGTGAAGAGTTTTTTTTTATGGACTTACCAAATGAGACATTGCGATTGACACAACCTTTAAGACAATGAAATTGAGCTGAAGATCCTCAAGAACAACATGTCTTTCTTCAAATAGATGGTAAAATATAACATGTATGATATCATAACTTTGGAAGAGAATCTTGATGTTTGGAAATTTTATCAGAAGTAAGAAAAATTCTTGATGGTATTTCAAATGTTTTATTTGAAGAAAGTTATAAAGGCCTCAACAATGATCAAATAATAGGGTGGTCTTTTTGTCTTGATATGGGACACTATCAATGGATAAGAAGACCTATCAACCATCTTCAAAGAAGCCTTCTTCACTCTTATCAATATTTTTTTAATCCTTAGTCTTATTTCAAGATTTTTTAGTCTTTTTGTTTTTAGTAATAGTCATTTTAGTTTAATATTATATCATCTTTGAGTGACTTTTGAATTCCTTTTAGTGACACAAGACTGTATTGAAGATTTTCTTTCTTTGAGTTTCATATCCTTCACACTTTCTTTACTTGTGGATATGCTTTCTATCTATCCATGATAATTCTTGTTCCAAACTTGATAATAAATCTCATGCTTTTTATATCATCTTAATCAATAATCCATCTAATAGTAACAAGACTTATATCAATAGTAATAACAATTGGTCTGCCACAATCATAGTCAACTTTCCTTAAGATTGGTGGTGACTTCAAAATCTTCTTTAGACCATCCATGGCTATTCATTGCTTTTGCTCCCATCTGAATTTAGTTTGTTTTTTCAAGAGACTATACAATACCTTAACTATATGAGTAAAGTGACAAATTCAAATTTGATAGAAGACATAGGTTCCTAAAAATCTCTTTACTTTAGTGATGCTACTATATGCTTTCATCCTAGCAATAGCATCAATTTTTTTAGAATTAGATTTTTTGCCATATCTCTTATGTAAATATCCAACTATTATAATATTATCAATTCTAAACTTGAATTTTTCAATAGACAAGATTAGATGTACTTCTTTAAGCCTCTTTAAAATATTTTCTACATCTTTAATATAATATTTTATAAACCTTCTATATCTATTAATATCTAATATTAATTCTAAACTTCTTTTTTATAGTCTTTGATAGGTATATCATCCACAAAAAAAATACTCTTCTTAGGCACAAAATCCCTTATGATTTGATTCATGGTATTTTGTATATAAATTATAGAGTTAGTGGCTCCTTGAAGTAAAGTGTACATCTTCATAAGTTTCAATAAAGTCTTCATGGTTATTAAATTTTTACTTTCTAATATAAGCTAAAATTAATTATAATCAAAATAAAGATCTTTAATATAATAAATGGTATGTCTTATAAAAGCTTGAGCAACTTTATCCATAATCAATTCTAATTCTTTATTTTTTATTATCATCTTATTGACTAGCCGTACGTCTTCAATGAACCTCAAAGCTCTAAACTTCTTTGGTATTGTAAACCATTGATTATAGTATAGAGCCATAGATGGTTCAAGTATTTTCATTTACATCTTTTCTTTCAATAGATTCATTAACTTAGGTAGGAAGGCTTTTGGCATTCATATTGACTTTAAATTCTAAGGCATATGTGAAATAGTAAAAATAACCATTTATGCAATAATCTTTGGAATAATACATCTAATCTGAAATATAACCAATCTATCTCAAGAATCTAAGATCCTTTTAATTGACAACAACATAAAAACTCATTAAAAAATAGAAAAAAATAGACTAGAATAATATTAAATAGGATTAAATAAAATAAGACACAAAGAATAAAATTGAGTAAATAAAAATAGAATAGAATAGAATTGAATAAAAAGAAGAAAAGCCAAAATTTACTAAGAGAATAGGTCTAAAGCCATATTTGACAAGATGCCCAAAAGGCCCTAGCTAATTCTATTTATACTTTGTTTTACTACCCTGAACTTTCTAAAATATTCTTAGATGATCGATCTCCCTTAGATAGCCACCCTGAATTCTTTTTAGAAGGTTCTATGGTAGACTTTACCTAGATAATCATCTTAAGTTCTTTCTAGAATATTCTATGGTAGGTCTTATATAGTTTATTAACTTAGTCCTAACTCTAGAAACTTCCATTACTTCTCAAATATAGTTCCAACTATCTATCTCTATGTGTCAACAGTACAAATATCTTATCTATACCTTATTATAATTAATCTTCCTCTACTAATGTAAAGCATCCTTGTTTTGCTCCGGATGGTATTTCCAAATTTTTTCTTGGTAATAGATAAGGTTTTGTATAGGTTCTTTTTGTTAAATTGTGGATAGAATAATCTTTTCAAAGAACTTTGTACTGAAGTTGTGGATGTCCACTACCAAAGAAAAAGTAGCAATATTTCAAAATATTGTCAACTTTATAGCATTGTTGATCATCAACTACAACTAGTAGTAGTGGTGGTTAGTGTTAATTTGGAAAGTGCTTTGACTTGATATAAAATTTTTTTAGTTGCAAAATATGAAAGACTAAATAGATCCAAATATGTAGTAGAAGTTTGAGGCAATATGCAATATCAAAAATCATTGTAGAAATGTAAAAAGATTTAAGCCACTAAGGTACTAATTTATGGATTTGGATTGATGTAGCAAGTAGCAAGTTGGCATTAGAGAGTAATACTTGATCACCCTCTTAAAAGGTCTTGTATTGCCAATGGTTATCTGCATACTACTTCTATTATTTTTGTAAGATAAAGAGGCATTCTATTATCATGATGTAATATGGCTAATAGATAAAAGATAAAAATTATTATATTATAGAAGATTTTAGTTCAAAATATTATAGAAAATTATCTTAGAAATATAGATAGTAGTCAAAAGGGTAGTAAAACTAAAAAATACTAATATTACTTTTTATAAAATGGGCTTCTATTTACTTTGTAGGACCATAAATAAGACAAAATAAAGTAAATTAGAAAATAAAATGATATAGGCATATATAAGAAGAAGTAAAGAGTAGATTTTAGAAAAATTTACCTCAAAAAGCTAAGAATTGATACCCAAAGAGGACCAGTTGTCAACTTGGATCGAAATTAGATCCTAAGGCACAAAATTATACACCTATGGCAACTCTAGGATCTTTTTTGAGATTGAAAAGTAGAATTTGATAGAAAACTTGATAAGATTTGTATGAACATTGGTTTTGTTTCATTTGAATTTGTAATGACTTTGTAAGAGCTTTACAAAATCTAGATTGTTTTGGATGATTCATGTTTTTCTGAAATAAAACAGAGTTGACATTTTGGACAATTTTTGGAGTTTTATAGCAGATCTATAATTAAAATTTTATAGATTAATGATGACATATTCTCTTACTACCTGGTAATAATGACAACATATTATCTATACTATCCATTTTTCACGTCCGTCCCATCTGACACATTAGTTATTACTAATTATCCTTTCAGCCGCCTCTATATCCTAATGCACTTATATCATACTTAGGTCTATCCCAAGTCTATTTGAAGTCACCTCCTCCCAAAAAATAAAAACCCATCTCGGGTGTTATGTATTAAATAATCATAATCGGTTCCCGTTAATGTGGATATTAAATCAATGGCCCATAAAATCCTCCAATTGAATAGACCCATTGCAAAAATCTTCAATCACTCGATACGACCTATGCCAGTGAACTTAAAATTTGCCCAAAAAATGATTAAACTGGCTATCATACAGTAATACCAAATCATTGGGCATAAAATTCTTCGGATGCAGTTTACTATCATAGTAACTCTTCCTCTATTTTTGAGTTGCTTCGATATTGAAAAGAGATGTAGCTCATATTTCATCCAATTCCTCTAATTTTGTTAACCAAGAGTGTAATGACTCGTTGTCACTGAGACGTTCATCCAAGGTAATCCGTTGTAGGAGTAGAGAGAGTTTGCCTCAAGAAAACGCTAGGCTTTTAGCTATTACTAATTATTCAATCAAGCTTGAAAATAAGGAAAGCCCTAAGTTTATATATAATTTTTCTCTTTTGAGTAATTATACCAAATACACAATCTTCAAGTAACCCACAACTTCCAAAATATGATAAAATCTTCTAAAACCTTGTTTATTCTTATGTGGAGATTTTCCCAAACTTTAACACCTCATATCTCCTAATCCGACCGTCCAAACAAACTCAAATTTTACATGAGGTACTAATGTATTCTTATTAACTTTTACAAAAAATTTCAACTGCAAATTCGTTGCAGATCTTGAGATATCTTGAAAATCCTAACAGTCGCTTCAAACCCTTATCTTTATACATCTGCGTGCAATTTTCTTCATATCTCACAAAATATAAGCTCAAATGCCACGAAATTTTTATGTATAGCTTCTTAACACAAAAATTTACATTCTTCAAAAGTTTGAGCCAAAAATTCATCCGAATACTCAAGTTATGGCTCCAACCATTACTACAAATAAAACTGCTTACTTATTGCCTTTGATTTGGAAGCGCCACCTTCAACTCCTTACAACTCCTTCATATGAACTCCAAAAATTGAAATTCTTCATCATCATCATCTTGAATATCCTCATTATTTTCATTACTGGTTTTAACAATTATAGGTATACTATGGTCTACTTTCTTTGGCTTTTTGTCTTGATTTTAATTTCTACTATCATTAATGCCATCATCTTCTTTTCTTTCTTTTGTTGAAATTGAAGATGTATCCACAAATATACTATTATTCCTACTTGGATATATCTCTAAGGATTCATAAGCATACTTTTGCTCCAAAAATTCTACATTATAATTTTTAATGATTTCATTGATTTCTAAATACATAAGCCTATATGCCTTCGTACCTTCATAATTTCCAACAAACACATATATTGTACCTTTTGCATTAAGTTTGGACCTCATACAATCTAGTATCTTTCTATAGGCAATGCATCCAAAAATCCTCATATATAAAATAAAAGATTTCTTGTAATTCCAAGCTTCTTGTGGAATCGTTGATGTAAGTGTACTTGTTGGCGACCTATTTCTTGTATACACTGCATTTATCACTCCTTCTACCTTATACTCATATCCAAGATTTTGCACATGAAGCATACTCCTTGTTATTTATACAATAGTGTAATTTTGCTCTTTTAACAATTCTATTTTGTTGTAGAGTGTAAAGAATAGAAGATTATCTTGCAACATGGTAAATCTTCGAAAATTTATCAAAATATTTAGACATGTATTCACTTCTATAATCCATTGTCATACTACGTGGTTTTCAATGTGAAAATATACTAGGTGCCGAATTATAGAGAGTTTAGTTTTAACTTATTGGCCAAGCTCCAATAAGTTATTTAACCTTTAAAAAAGAAGACAAATAAATACTATAATATCAAAATGATATTGTACTAATAAAATATTTTATATTTAAGAAGGTTTGTACATAAGGCTTTCTAAAATATCTAGGAATTCTCTAACATTCTTGATTATACTAAATCATAACTAACCATTTGCTTGTAAATTAGATTTTCAATAATTTTGAAGAAGATCCATAATCTCCTCTCAAAAACTCATCTTTATATCAAAATTTAACCATAGCTCTATATATCCATCTTCAATAAATATATGAAGTCTTGACTTCAAAAAAATCCGTTTATTTTGTATAAAATGCTCAAATTATAATAAAATCCCTTCAAAACACATTTCTCATGCAAAGTTTTTTATCCTCCTTGAACTTTAAAAATTCATATCTCTCGATTCAATTTTTTAATTTTTGTCAAATTTATAGAATTTACCCTTAAGTATTACTACAAAAAAAATCAACTATAAATTTGCTACCAATCATTTGGCATCTTAAAAATCCTAGTAGGTACTTCAAACCCTAATTCATAAGCACTCAAGTACTATTTTCTTCATATTTCACAAATCCAAAATCGAAATGCCACAAAATTTGTATATAAAATTTATTAACATGATTACACACATTCTTGGAAATTTTGAGCTAAAATCTTATCAAATTGCTCAAGATATAATTCAAAATACAACCACTGGTGAATCGGATCACTTACTACCTTTAGATTTGCAAGTGCTGATTTTGACCTCTAATATCTCTTTAATCCAATTTAGAATCCATAAAAAAATATACCAAAATTTTAGTAAAAAAAGTACTCTCTCCAATCCTAATTGCCAATTCTATGTTTTTTTTGTATGCGTGCATTATATCCAAAAGAGTGACAGTAGGTACAAAATTAACACCTCGACTTTGAGTACCTATATCTCCTTCATAAAAACTCTAATTGATTCAAAATTTACACCAAAACCATAGCCAAAAATCTAAACCTATTGATTATAGCCTCCAAAAGCTTGAATGCTTGAAAGTATAATCCTAATCTCTAATATGGCCTTGGGCAACCTCCTTGAAGCCCATTAGTTATGATTTTTGAGCAATAATAATAGAGATTTATATCATCTATTTCCATTCATTCACATGGATGCCCTAACTACCTTTTTTGCTACCAAAATCCATCTCCAATTCTTTTCTTTACAAGATTTACACAATATATGTCTTAAACACCATATAAAAGAAACAAAATAATACTTTAAAGGTCACCAATATCTAACAAAGGTGATTGTAAATATTTAAAGATTACTATCAATAAGATTGTGATTGTCGTTTTACTTATTCCAGAAGAAACCTCCGAGAATAAACCCATATAGGAGAATTCGAACACAAGGAAAGACTATGTATATGAGCTCCAATTTTTAGGATCACACAATTAATCGCTACTGCTGAATGCTTACCATACCAAAGAACACTTAACTTTTCTTCCTACTGTCCACTCTCTCATATCAATACGATAACAACCACAACATCAAATTCAATACCCTGTGTAATTCATGAACACACAAGCATAATCCAAACCCTCAAATGAACAACTTCCAATCCACAGAATCTGATCGAGACAATTCCTTCGATTACAATTCCTCTCCACTGAACTCACAACCTTGTGATAAACAATGACTGGAAACTTCCATACATCATCAATCTTTCACAAGAATAAATAAACAATGATCCATAAATAACTTCGTAAATCAAACATTGATTCATTAAATCGATTCTCTTCACTAGAATCAACACTAACATAAAAGAAACAAGAAAACTAAGAAGAAGAGATAGCACCAAGCTTACCTCGGCTCATGACTATCACAGTTTGGCATTTTCTTCTTCTCTCCCATCTTCCTTATACTACCCTGAGATACCAACTCCTATACTATGGATGATAACTACTTTTCCTTACTATTCATCTATTCTACTTGCTGAACTACTTTTTCAGTAATTATTTATCCATGTTTACACTATACATTAGATATCTACATTTTGAAAATAACTACTTATTCTACATAGCCCCACTCCTAACTGTGCAGCGTCCCTACAAACACAGTATTGATAAACAAAAATCATTTTTTTTTTTTTTTTTTTTTTTTTTAACTAGATTGTTCAACTTCTTTAATTTCTGGCGCTGGCTCCATTTGGTCTTGTTCTAATACTATATCTTCTTCCTCTGACTTGTTCTAAATCTCTGCCCTTAATTGAGCTATTAAATTTTCATTATATGCTCCCAATTCTCGAACTTGAGCTTCCAATTGGAAGATTCTAGCATCTTTAGCTTCCAATTGTTGCTGCTGCTGTTACAATTTTTCCTCCAATTTTCCAATTCTTACTCCCGTTGACGCAGATGTCTGTGACTGATCAATTCTGACCAAATCACTCTCCAATTTTGTTACTGTTTCCTTTAAAATAACAATTTCTATCTGTAGTTCATTCATTTTGTTTTGATATTGGTGACCCAATTATTTCTTTTCAAGCTCCAATACCTCCTTCTTTTCTTGTTCCATCTTCAACTGAGCATTCATCTTCTCCTATTCCAATCTATTCGATTTGTGAGTTTGTAGTAATTCTTACCTTTGATTTTCCAGGATATGCTGAATCTTCTGTTTTTTCTTTGACTAGTTTTCCACTCTCTCATCCAATTCATGTTTCACTCGCATCTTGGATTCTGATTCTACCTTGATTACTTGTTCTTGTTCTCTGATTTTATAATTTTGCTCCAATATTATTTTCTTGCTTGCTTCCACTTGCCTTTTTAAGCTACCCTCATCTTCGAGCTTACTCACCGTAAGTTGTAGCTAGGAAATTTGACCCAATATAACTTCTTTAAGATTCCATCCTTCCGTTATATCCCGTTGAAACCCTAATTGGTTGCTTTCTTTTGGAACTAGTATTGATGTCGTCATCTCTATTGTCAGCCAAATTGAAACTCGCTCTGGTATAGATATTGGTCTTGCTTTCTGTTTTGCCACTCTATTGGATTCTTTCACTTCATACACTATTATCCTTGGACTAATTGTTCCTGTTTGTAAACTTAAAACTACTGGTTGAGATTCTTGTTTCAATGTATACTCAATCACTAAGTTTATATAATCGAAACATGATAGTGAAGCAAACTTCTCCATCTTCTGTTTAGCTCTTATTTCTACATGTATCCTTGTAGCTACATAAGTTGTCCAATTGAATACCATGCCTTCCAGTATTCTTATCGCGGAAAACAGTAATTGCTTTGCTATGTAGGTGGTATGTCGATTCAATGCTAACCACTTCTGAACGAACCGCATCCATTCCATAAGTTTGGACGTAAGTGCCTCCTGTACCTTCTATCCTTGATTTCGCTCAAGAGACGACATTCCTCCTTTGAAGTAGCTTCCTGGTCTGAAGTCATTTGACATGTCTCCTCCCACCTCAAGCTCTTTGGTTGGTAAATGCAAGACCTTGTGTAAGATATTCTCATCTATCCCCATCAGGACTCCTCTTAGCACACTCGAACCATCCTCTGGATCATTATTTTTTATATATTCCGCCACTCATTTTACATCAATTAGTGGTAGTTTATCCGATCCTCGAAAAAACATAAATAACTGTGCATTTCTAAAATCTTTTTGTCTTTTCAATGACCAACAGATATCTAACTTCATCGGTTCCATGTTGGTGATAACTAGAAGAGACGATGATCTCAGATCATACTTAGACCTCACATTGTGGTGACTTTTCAATTGTTTCGGTGCTCTCTTCGTGCTTTCCATCGACATTGTGAAAATCAAACTCTCAATACTTCCTCGCGCTAACACTATTACTGATTACTATCGTAAAGCTTACAGTTCAAAGCACAATGTCTAAAATTTGCATCAATGAAACCTTCTATGAGTGTTCCACTCCTAAGTGCTTACTCGAGATCCGAATCAAGAATATCTAATCTAGCATATCTTAATCTCACGTCTAATCAAGAATGTCTAATTTCCTGACTAATCAGTTTCAGTACCCAAAACTAATCATCAATCGTTTCCTAGCTATCATAACCTTTCTAATCCTATTGGATAATCATTATTATGGAGACTTCCTCCCGCCACTGAGTAAATCCATCCCGAGTTTACATATAATACAGACGTAACCGGTTTCCATTAATGCGTATTGTGAAGTGGGTTCCCAGAAAATCTTCCAATTAAACTGAACCATTAGGAAAACCTTCCACTACCCGATATGGCCCATACCAATGTACTTGAAATTTATTGGAAAAGTTGTTAAAGCAGCTATCATAAAATAGCACTAGATCATTGGACATAAAATATTTTGGCCGTAACTTATTGTTGTAATAACTCTTTCAACGACGTTGTGTAGCTTCCATAATCAAGAGAGCCGTAGTCCTAACTTCATCTAATTTCTTCAATTAGACTAACCTATATTGAAGAGATTCTCTGTCTCCCATACGTTCATTCAACGTAATTCGTAAACTTTGGACCTCCAATTCAATTGGTAGAATTTCTTTTTAATCATATATCAATTGAAATGGGATAGAATTGATAGTTACTTTATATGCAGTATGATACACCTATAAAGTTGTAAATAATTTAGTATTCCAATCGGTTCTTGCTCCTGAAATAGTCTTTGTTAAGATCTTACATAGGATACCGTTGATCTTTTCTGTCTATCCATTGGCTCGTACATGATAAGGTGTAGTTTTGTGATGCTTGATCTCATACTTCGCTATTAATGCTTCAATTGTTGCATTAATAAAATATCTTTCACGATCATTAACCAATTCTTTTGGACAACCAAAACAAGTGATAATGTTCTCATATAAAAATATTGCTCCAATATTAGCATTATCAATTTTTGTTGCCATGGCCTCCGTCCATTTGGTGATATAATTGATGGCTACTAGAATATAACGTTTATGTCTATTTCAAGAGGCAGGTGCAATGGGTCCTACAAAGTCAATATCCCATTTTTCGAATGGTACCTGTGTCAAAATTAGTACCAATGGCATTGCAAAAGTTCCAATAGGATGATCAATTCATTGGCAAGGATCACAACGACAAATATATTGGTGTACATCCAAAAACATTGTTGGCTACCAATATCCAGCCATTAAAGCCTTACGTGCGATGCTATCACCTACAAAATGTCCTCTACAACTGTCCAAATGACATCCTTCCAAAATTGTACGAACTTCACTTTGAAAGATGCAACGACATAAAATTCCATCCCGCCCTTGTTTGTACAAGGCATCTCCAATCATGGTATACGGAGCTTTTTTTAAAATCAGACGCTTCTTTAATTTTTCATTACAAGAAATGGAAAAAATCTGAAACGTTAGATATTGGATCAATTCACCATATTCAAGTGTAATGACATCCATAACGAATAGTTGTGCATCCAAAAGAGTATTATTTATCGGCTCATTATTCAATATATTAGATAAAAGGGATAAGTGATCTGCATTGGCATGTTTCTTGCCGAATCAAACGTTAATTGTAACGTTGAATTCCTGGAGAAGTAACACCCATCGAGCAATTTGTTCACTCAATTGAGGTTTATTTATCATGTACTTAAGTGCATCATGATCAAAGTGAAATACAAATAGATATCTAAGTAGATAGTGGCAGAATTTTTATATAGAGTAGATCATTTTGAGGGCTTCTCACTTGGTAGTATTATAATTTTGTTCTGTAGCAACAAATTATCGACTTGCATAATATATAGAATGATCTAATCTTTTTTCATCCTTTTGATTGAGAATGGATCCGATAGCAATATTAGATGCGTCCACATAGACATGAAACAGTTTTGTCCAACAAGGTGTTATAAGAATTGAGGCAAACATCAATTTCCATTTCAATTAGTCACATGCAAAAGTATAGTCTTCAGTCCATATTGGACTAGATCCATCTGATGGGGGTTTCTTTAACAAGTGGATTAACGGTTGATAGATAACCGCAAAGGATTTAATAAAATGTCCTAGTAGCTGACATGGCTGATAAAATTACGCACGCCCGACATCGTATTTGGCATTGGTAAATCTAATATACGAGTAACTTTAGCGGGGTCCATAGCGATACCTTCAACAGAGATAATATGTTCCAATAGCTTCGTCGATGGTATGCCAAATTGATACTTCTCTAAATTTAGAGATATCCCATACTTGTCGCATTGATTCAAATAATTATCTAGACATGCTAGATGTTCAACCGTTCAAGTAAATGTGCAAAAATCGTCCAAAAATATCTCCATTGATAATCGTAGGTAATCTTGAAATACTTGTGTCATTACCCATTGAAAAGTAGCTGGGACATTATATAATTCAAATGGCATTACTTTATCGGTGAATGTACTCCAATCTATGATAAACATAATCTTCAATTGGTCTTCTTCAGCAATTTTAATTTGATTATACTCCAAAAATCCGTCCAAAAATGAGTAACGTTTATGTTTGGCTACTCCATCCAAAATACTGTCTGTAAACGATAACGAAAAATAATCCTTCTTAGTAGCCGCATTTAACTTTTGAAAATCTTGACATATCTTGATTTTTCCATTCTTCTTCGGTACCATCATAATTGGCGACATCTATGCATTATACGGAACAGGATAAATAAAACCTACATCGAGAAGTTTATCCAATTCCTCTTTCACTAAAAGGGAATATTTTGGGTTAAGCCGGTATTGTCTTTAACGAACTGGCGTAACACCCTCCTCCAAAATAATTTGGTGCTCATACACATCAGCTGGAATCCCTTTCAAATCTACATACGATCAATCAAAGGCAAATTTGTGAGGAATGAAAAACTGTTTTGAATCATCCAATTCTGTACCTATAATACCAGTATATATTTTAATTAGTTGTGGCATTTTGTTGGTGTCCATATTAATGGATTGATACACAGGGTCTTCAACAACCTCTGATTTAATTATCTTATCCTGATGTAAATATCTTGTATTATCCGACATATGAGAACTACCCAATTTTGGTTCCAATGTGCTGACTCTATTGACTGTGGAATTGTTCATCTATTTAGCAATAGCATGATCGGAGTTTATTGCATCCTTTAGATGAACAAAATATTTTCCGAGTCCTCGATATTGGAAGGATACTTCTTCCTTACGTATACAAATTGGATCATTCTCGACTTGTATTGCATTAGTAATTTTATCATGGTTATTTTTAGATTGATCTTCCTCATCAGATATCACTTTCGAGCCTAGAATTTGAGATTCTCCATGATATTGGACTGGATACATTTGTAAAACAATCATTTCTCTTCTCTTTTTGATAGTTAGTGTTCGATGGCCCTAATCATTTTTAGCTTTAACTTGATATAATCATAGCCATCTGAATAAAATTGGATATGATAATGTGAAACTTTGTAACCTAAAAATAATATAATCAATTTTATACAAAATCTCTACTATAGCAGTGTTAATACTGTAAAGAATATCCATAAGCTTGACTCAACTGTGGTTAGCCATTCTTAATACCAACGACGTGGATAACAATTGAGCTAAACCCAGATTTTCCAATGTTTCTACCGTCATTAAATTTATACTTGAGCCTCCATCCACTCGAACTCCAAAAATAAGGACTCCATTGATGGATACATCAATAGTCGGTGCTCTTGGATCGGGGTTCAAATTGACTTCCTAAACTTCCTTAGACTGAGCTCTTCGTCATATTAACAAAGAATTCAATGTAGAACAATATTCTAGCGCAACCGCTAATAGTTGCTTCATTGAGATTGATGGCTTGATTTCATCCAAATCCTTCAATATATCATACGGTTCCATATTTGTAGTGATTCCCAAAGCCCTTTTCTTTTTCATGGGCTTCACTTTAACCCCTGTCAATAGCTTATCTTGCTTCACAGTCTGACACCGAAATAGCTGAACAAGCTATTTCGTACTGTTTTACCCTGAGAAGATCTTTTAGTGAGTAAGGCCGCTCCTATTTCTTTGAGGGTAATAGAACTGGTTCATGTTGGATCAATAGTCTCGTGCCAGAACCATCATTGGGTTGTTTTGACGATCTAGGTCCCAATATTGATGACAATCCAAGTACGGTTATTGGATTTGAATCTAATTGTCTCTTAGAAATTGGTTCCTCCGATTATGGAATTGGGGCCTTTTTTTTTACTAGACCCTTGTAAGCATGGTATGCATGCATTCCACCTGATTTATCGATGAATCTTGTAGACCTCGATTATTTTTCTGTGATTTATTTTGCAATTGAACTTGCTGGTTTTGGTTATTGAAATTAAATGGAGCATTGCACTACTGATAAGTATGTCCTGATTACTTATAATTTCTCCATATGGGAGCATAGTCATCGCTTGTTCTTGGATTGGAATATTTACCAGCATAATGTCCGATCTGTCTACAAGGATAACATCGAAGTGGTCTCCTTTCAACACCATCAAGAATATTGGGGGTATCTACTGGGATGTATAGGCTTGGCCTATTCCTGGTCGGATGGGTAAATGATCCCGATTGTCTAGTTGATATTGCAGAATCTGAATTTGATTGCTGAAAGGGTTGATATTGGGAATATCCTTGCTGATTTTCCTTGAGCATTGGTTTTGTATTCATGATTGTATACCAAATTTTGAAATTTGAAAAAATTTCTATTCGGCTTATTGAAATAATTCCCGTTCTAGCCAAACCTATTTCCTATCTGAATTTGATTAATGTTCCACAAAGTTGGTTGGATCATTATCTGGTTATTGAGTTATTGTTGCTTCCGTAAATTCCAACAGTTGGTGGTAATATGCTTATCCTTGCAAAAGGTACATTATACAGTCATTTGGGGTGGTGAAGGATATTCTGTTACTAAATGACCTTACCCCTTATAATTGCTGCACCAGACATTGGGATGCATATTGGTTGGTTTATGCCTCTTTTTCTTATCTTTTGTTAAGTTGATAACCAATTCCTCCATTTTTTTTGTCAAAATTATCAACAAAGCCTCATTTAGATCCTTTGGTCCAGTTTCACTTGATAGCTCTTTCGCAGGTACTACTTTTTGATATGGAGAGTATGGGAAATACGAGACTAGTTATTGGTGGTATGTTCTGTAATGGAACAGCATTCACTGTTCCTTGCGGATTAACTTTAAGATTTACACCGTAATCTAGCATTATTGGATAACTGCTCTCAGTTTCACTCCAGGTTGGTATTGGGTAACCTGCTTGAGATGGAATCATCATAGCTCCAGTGGTTAAAAATTGGTCATAGTAACATTCTTTCCACACCTTTGCTCGTGCAAGTGAGGAAGCAACAATGGTCGGTTGGACTTCCTTCACGAATAACTTTAATTCTGCTAGGTAAAGTCCATTAACTAATATGGAAAAAATAAATGAATTAAGCATTTGGTTATTTGGCAATTTACTAAGAATATCTACTACTCGGCCACAATACGATTGTACCGCTTCTCTTGGTACCATTCTACTATTCATCAATCATTTCCTAAGTCGCTCTTCAAATCCAATTGGTCGAAAATGGGTTAAAAATGTATTTTTTAATACCTCCTAATTAGGACATTGACCGACGGGCTAACGATTATACCATTCAAATGTTGTATCCTTTAATATTACTGGCAGCCATCTTAACCAAATATCTTTAGTTTTGCCATTATTAGCTACACATGAAGTCAAGAATTGTAATAAATGTTGATCTAGATCAACTCTTGGTAAACTTCTAAAAGTAGGTAATGGAGCCACGCTAGTTGTGCGATCTCTCACAACACCCATTCAGACTACAATTGGAACTGCTGGTCCTTTGGATGCCATTAAAGATACCGATGTTCTGCTCAATTTCTTATTAAAATAAAAATTGTCTCTGACAAAGGTCTTTTTTGAACTTCCAGGCCTTCCCGATTGACTATTATTATTCCCAAATAATTTTACTGGTTGAATATGAGATAAAAACGATGAAATTTTGATATATTCTAAATTAGTCTTTATTGGCAAGTGATTTATGCCAATCTTCAAAACCAGTCTTGTTAGAATCGGACATATCTCCAATTGAGAAAATACCCAATGGGGTACCTAATTCCTCTGTGCCTTCCTTGCTTTCCGTTAATGGCTTCGAGAGGTATGTTGGACTATTAGCAGTGCTCCTTGCAAGTGCTCTTGGCAATTTCTTTAATGGTATGTACTTCTGAAGTATTAGAGGTCGATCGTCTTTTGAGTACGATCGAATATGGCGACAAGCATGCAACCACAGCTTAATCCAATTTTGTCGATGCTTCTTTTTTAATTTGCAATCTCGCTCATTGCGCAACAAATTTCTTGCTTACGATCTCTCTATTCTTTCCTTTGATTGCTTTATTCTCTTTGTTGTTAAAATATCATTCTTAATAACCATACTCTTTCATTATTTCTACTGAGTTTGCTTCCTAATCTCATTTACTGCTTCGACAGTTAATTCCTAACACTCAATAATGTTGTCAATCCCCGACAATGGAGCCAAAATGTGATTGTCATTTTACTTATTCTGGAAGAAATCTCCCAAAATAAACTCGTATAGGGGAATTCAAACATAGGAAAAGACCATGTATATGAGCTCCAATTGTTAGGGTCACTTAATTAACCGCTACTGCTGAATGCTTACAATATTGAAGAACACTTAATTTTTCCTCCTACTGTCCACTCTCTCATATCAATACAATAACAACCATGACATCAATTTCAGTACCCTGTGTAATTCATGAATACACAAGCATAACCCAAACCCTGGAATGAACAACTTTTAATCCACAGAATCTGATCAAGACAATTCCTTCGATTATAATTCCTCTCCACTGAACTCACAACCTTGTAATAAATAGTAACTAGAAACTTCCATACATCATCAATCTTTTACAACAATTGATAAACAGTGATCCATAAACAACTTCGTAAATCAAACATTGATTCATTAAATCGATTCTCTTCACTAGAATCAACACTAACACAAAAAAAATAAAAAAAAACTAAGAAAAAGAGATAGCACCAAGCTTATCCCGGCTCAATACTATCGCAGTCTGGTCTTTTTTCCCTCTCTCCTATCCTCCTTATACTACCCTAAGATACCAACTCCTATACTATGGATGATAATTACTTTTCTTGACTATTCATCCATTCTACTTATTGAACCATCTTTTCAACAGTTATCTATCCCTATTTATACTATACACTAGATATCTATATTCTAAAAATAACTACTTATTCTACAAAATTCATCACTCAAAATCTTATCAATTCTTTTTAATTTTTTTCAATCTTTGTAATTGATCTTTTATATATATAATGCAAATCTTTAACCTTTTAAAAACTCACAAATCCATTCTTTGTCAAATTCCAAATCTTACAACCATTCCTCTATATATTGGAATATGTAATAATAGATGATTTCTTTGTATTCATGGTATTCCATACTCCACATGTATAATTTGAAAATCCAATAAATTATTATGTTCATAGTTCATGGAAGTTTCTCTAAGTTGATCTCTATATCTTTCATGATCTTGTTTTACTAGAAGAAATTGAATTGACATCTTACCATTATGGCTATAATCCTAACATAGTGTGAGCCATCATCTAATATCTTGGTTTTTGTTTATATTATAATGATATATGACTACCTCAAAATGATTAGATAACTTCCTTAATTTTACACAAAGAAGTTTTGTTCCACCTCTACATCATCAATTTTGATGCTTAATACTAGAAATGTTCTATAAAGCCCACCTCTTTTATTAGTAGCACCTCTTAACATCCATCCATGATTAATGTCAATTAGCTACTTGTCATTCTTATAAATCTTTTTGAACAAGATATTAATCTCAGAGCTATAATCTACCAAGATAAAGTTTGGCTCTTCAAGGCCTCCAATCTTCATACATAATTCTATAGTAGCTCTTATCTAAAATAAATGAATATAAGCTGTCAAAGCTTTTCGTTCACTTATTCATATCTTTTTAGCCTTATATTAAGACACTTTGGCCTCTATTGTAATTCTTTCTTCTTAATTCTTGTTAATGTTGGCTTCCATCTTGATGTTGGATACTTCATTATATAAAAATATTTCTAATACTTAATCTTCTATCTCATCATACAAAACTTCTTTTATAACTTCAATTTTTGTGTTTATAATTTCATCATAATTTTTTTGGTTTAGTCACCATTATCCATATTATTACATATCAATACAAATACTTATCTAATTTCTTCTTTTATTTCTTTAATTATTAAAATTTCTAATGCTCTTACTATTATTATTCTACTTGTCATTTGCCTCTTATTTTTAATAATATCAATGATGAATTCATGAAAACCTTTCTTGGAAATATTAAGAGTTTTTACAAGATAAATTCAAATTTGGAATCCAAAATCTTTTCTTTTGAGATGCCTTTCATATCAATTGAAGATTTAATATCAAATTGAAGTTTATAAGTTGGTACCTTATCTTTTCTTTTAATGTTTTCTTTTTTCTCTTTCAATTGCTATTATCCATTCTCTCTTCTTAGTTTTTTTTTTAGAGTAGAACATCAATGCTTAGATGTGAAGCAAAAAACCTTGCCTCTTACTTCAACCTTATATTGTTTGCTGGTTATTTTCTTGGAGTAGTATTTCTACTACTTGGGGCCTTCTTTTTGTTAGTTGGTTCTCCTACCTCCTACTCTTTATTAATTCTACCTCTCTTGATCTCCACTAATACATTATAGGATTCCTTCTTTTTATGTTCATTTATCAAATAGGCATTGATACTGATTGCATCAACTAAATTATCCCATCTAGTTAGTCTTCTAATAGCTTCTCTTATTGTTACTTCTCTAAATACATGTGTAAAGATTTTCATCTTAATGTACTCAATTTCAATGATATAAGTCTTTGTTTTCCTACTACATGAGAAGTTTCTCTCCAATCTAACCTCCATCAATTTTTTCATGCCTCTTCTCTCAAAAATAGTTTTTAAAGGCTCATCTATTGCAAAATCTCTAATTTTGCCTTCTTTGAAGATAATAATGCCATTCTTTATGGCATCTGCATATAATCCATAGTCATCACATTTGTGGTTTGGATCATCATACTAAATGTACCTCATCACAAATTCCATTAATCCTTTAGTTGGTTTTGAATTTCTTAATCTTAATTTTTTTTCAAAGTACTCATTTCTGCTTTCAATTTTTGTATGTCCCTCATTAATTTATCAATGATTTCTTCATCTATATTTTTTATTTTTTAAAGAGCTTAATGAAATAAATGCAATCAAAGTTGTTGTTAGAGCCTTTATAGCTATCATTGATATTGCTTCCATCTTTGCTTCAAATCCTTTAGACTTCATATATTATTTCTTCGCAATGAGGCTCACCACCTTCTTCAATTTTCTCCAATTGATGATAAAAATATCTTTTGCTATCCTATCTTGAAAAAAAAGAACTAATTTATCTTTTAATAATTCATCTACAGCTTTCAAAAATAACCTTGATTTCTTCACCTCTAAAAGGCACTTCTCAAATAATAGAAGTTTTTCAAATTTCTTCTCAAATTCCTTCAGTAGATCATTTGGTCTCACATATTTGTATAGTTGTTGTCCACTCAATCAAAAAACTTCTCTTAGTCATTATTTTATCTTTTTCATCAAAGTATTCATCTTTCAATTTCTCTTCAAATCTAATCCATGTATTTATTTCATTATTTCTTTGATTTTTGAAACAACTACTAAATCAAAGGTCTTAATCATCATATTTTTTGAAGCTTGATAGATTTTTACTTTACAAGTGTAGACTTTGAAAAACTTAGTGATATTCTTCCTATCAAATCTTTCCATCTTACTAACAATATCCCTCAATTCTTTAGTTGTCCCTTATCAAGTTGGATTGGTAACTTTTTAATCCATGAATATTTGCATGGCCTTTAAAATTTATTTTGTAAGATTTTAACCACTTCCATAGTTTGAGCCTCCTTGCTTTGTATCTTTTATCTTTACTTTTTGAAAAATTAGTGTCTTAAGATTCTTTCAATAGAAGCATTAAATGCCATCATAAAAAGAATTTGCCTCAAGAAAGAATTGTATCTTTTGCTCCTACTAATCTCTCAAATAAATTATAAGTTTATAAAATAAAAATTTTATTTATAACTTATCTTCATAAAGTTATTTATATTAAATACACAAGTCTAAGATACACAAGAGTTTCAAAGATGTGACTAAATATTCTAAAATCACTTCTATTCTTATAGAAACTTCTTCCAAATATGTACTATCTTATAACTTTCAATCTAACCATCCAATTGGATTCAAAATTTTTTATGAATTATCTTATATCTTTAACTATTTCAAAAGAAAATCAATCATAAATTCATTAAAAATCTTTGAATATTTCCTAATTTCTAGCATATATTAAATATATCAATTTTTAGGCACTTATGCACTAATTCCATCATATTTCAAAAATCTAACATTCAAATATCATGAATTTTTTATATAAAATTTTTTAATATAGTCATCTATACTTATAGAAATTTTTAGCCAAAAATTCATTCAAAAACTCAAGATATGGCTCAAATCAAAATCTCTATATAAAAAACTCACTTAAAAACTTTAATTTTGAAGCATTGATTTCAATAGCTCTTTCTTCTTTGTTCTAAATTAAAATTTATCAATTCTTTAGTAAAAAATATAACTCTTCAAGTCAACTTTCAAATACCACCATCTGATTACTCAATGCCTTCTTACAACTCTCTATATGCTTAAAAGAATAATAATAAGTACCAAATTCATACCTTAACTTCAAAAAAACATATCTTTTTGATCTAATACTCAAATTACATATTTTTTCATCTAAATTTTAATCTAGAATACATGATTTTTGAATTCAACCTCCAAACCTTTGAATGGATTTTTTTATCTAGAATGGTCTACCTTGCTTCAAATAAGCCGCCTTAAAGTGGTCTCAAATTCTAATGTGGTCCTAGTCAATATCTTAAAGTCTATTAAGAGAACTTTCAACTAATGGAAATGAAATCATCTATTATTCATCTTATCTACTTACATAGAATAGTCTAGGAGTCAAAATATAATACCTTTGATACCAAAGCTCCTTTAAAATATTTATTAATAAATTATATAATTTTTATTTTTAACTACAAAACTTAAACTATAAACTCAAATAATTTAGATAAGTATTTTTATTTATTTTATTTATTTTTATATATTTGTAATCATAATATAAATTTTTATAATATTTTATATTATTTTTATATATTATATTATTTTCTAACATAATAATAGATGTCTATTGTAAAAAACAATCACAATTTAATATGAATGATAAAATATGATGACTTTGTTGTAACATCAAGACTATTTGTCTTTCTGAAAAATTTGACTATTGTAGGCTTGAATCTTTTGATGTTTGTAAATAAATCAATCTTGTTTCTTATTAATTATATCTATTGGAGTTTATAAAGATTCATCTCATATTCCGCATGTCTCTTCATGAGCCATATGAGACAATGGATATCTTTAAAAGAAGACAAATGCTACTTCTTCTTGTAGAAGTGGATAATAATAAAACATTTAAGCTAGAAGAAGTCTTAGATTTAGAGCAATGCTAAAATAGGTTGAAATATCTTATTCATTGGTACAAATATAATATTAGTAAATGTATACTGAAGCTAAAAAAGAATCTTACAAATGAAGCAAAAAAAAATTGAAACTTTTTATTGATAACATCCATCAAAAAAAAGATGAAGAAAATTAAGATCTATAAAAAATGATAACTATTTATTGTAGAATTAGCTTCTAAAAGAAAAGATAATATATATATTTATTATAATAATTATCTATATAATTAGTTAGAAGTAGATAAAAATAGATTAATTTCATAACATCTTCTAAAAAAACTTCTTAGAAGCTTTATAATGGTGGTTTTAAATTTACATATATTTGTAATTGATTGGTAGGTTAGAAATTTGGTCAACAAGTTAATCATATATTATATGTGTTGGTAGCTAGTGGAACAAGTTAAGTATAAAGAATACATATGAAAAACTTATCTTATAAGTTAAGATATGTGGCTTGTAAAGTATCAAGAACATAAATCTCAAAGAAAAAAAATCCTTATTACATTCTTATGTCATTATAAGAAGAATTAGAAAGTCATTCAAAGATGATATAATATTAAAGTAGAATGGCTATTGCCAAAAAATAAGAAGACTAAAAAGTCTTGAAACAAGATTAAAGACTAGAAAAGTAATGACAAGAGTGAAAAAGACTTCATTCTTGCTTCCATGTATAATTTCTTAACTAAGAGCTACATGATGATGTCCTATAGGACCTCCAAAATGTATTGATTTTGCAAAATATATATCTTAACTTGCAAGGCAAGTTTTCTATATGTACACTACATAATTAGCTTCTCTTGTAAGCTATCAATACGTGATTCATTTGTTGATCAAGTTTCTAATCTACCAATCAATTACAAATACATATAAACTCTAAGCATCATCTATAAAGCTTCTAGGAAGCTTCTTCAAAAGGTATTATGAAATTAACATATTTTTATTTAATTTTACCTCTTCTACCTAATCATATAGCTATTTACTAGAATATCTATGTATATCCGTGAAATTATCTACTCTTTTAGGGACAAATTCTACAAGGAGTAATTTTCATATGTTGACAAAATGTAAGATGCAACAAATTATATTTGCCATATATTTTGATCTTTATTGTCTTCAAAGATAATTGATAGGTTCTCTCAGCTATTGATAGTGTCTTATACCAAGGTAAGAAGATTATTCTATTATTTGATTGTTGTTGAGGCCTTCGTAACTCTCTTCAAATAAAACATTTGAAACACCATCAGGAATTTTTTTTACTTCTAATAAAATCACTAATCATCAGAAGTCTCTTCTAAGGTCATGATATCAAATATTTGTATCTTACCATCTATTCGAGGAAGAACATGTTATTATTGAGGATCTTCATCTTAATTTCATTGTCTTGAAAGTTGTGACACTTATAATGACTTATTGTCAAGGACAAGAACTTGATAAAAATAAATAAATAAGTGAGACTTCTCTCAAAGAAAGATGATAAAACAGAAATAACTCAATATATATATTAAGAAAGAAATTGGAATGGCTATTACCAAAAGACAAGAAAACTAGAGACCCTTGAAATTAGACTAGAAGCAAGAAAAGAATTGACAAGAGTGAAGAGGGCTTCTCTCTTCTCTTTATATATACTATCTAACTAGGGGCTACGTGATGATATTCTATATGACCTCCAATTTAAGTTGACTTTGCTGGATACATGCCTTGACTTACAAAGTAAGTTTTTCTATGTGTAGGCCACATAGTTACCTTGGTCTTCAAGCTAATAACATGTGTGGCACATGGCCAACTTGTTGACCACATTTCTAACCCAAAAAGTCAATTAAAGAAACCAATAAAGTCAAAGTAGTATCTATAAAGCTTCTAGAAAGCTTCTATAGAAGATATTATAAAATTAACTTGCTTTTACCTACTTCTACTTACTTCTATCTATTTATATAGGTAATTTCTAGCTTATATGCATATGTCCATGACATTAACCCTCCTTCTAGGGACAAGTTCCATGAGGAGCAGTCATCATATATTAAAGAAATCTATGATGTGACAAATTATATTTGCCACATACTCTGATCTTTGTTCTCTTCAAAGATGATTGATAGGGCCTTTCATCCATTGATAGTATCTCATACCAAGGCGAGAAGACCACCCAATTATTTGATTGTTGTTGAGGCCTTCATAACTTTTTTCAAATAAAACATTTGAAACACCATCAGGAATTATTCCTACTTCTAGTAAAATCACCAAACATTGGGAGTCCTTTCTAAGGTTGTGATACTAAACACATTGTATCTTGCCATCTATTCGAGGAAGAACATATCATTCTTGAAGATCTTCATCTCAATTATGTTATCTTGAAGGTTGTGACAATCATAATGTCTTATCCGACAAGTCAACAAACAAAGGCTCTTGAGTCAAATCTGTTGGTTGTTGGTTCTCCATCTCCTTAGCGTCACAACTATAAAGAAGTTACAAACAAGGATTGAAAGTAGAATGTTATCTTGCCTAGATCTTGTTTCTTTTATAAGGAAGACTTTCATCTTGATTTTAATGGATATCATTGATGAAAAGCCTCTATTGTCTTTGCTACATTTGTAAGATTCTTTACTAGCTCCCATATGCATTAACTGATATCATATCTATGCCAATGGACAAGATATTCTAATTTATTTTGGTACTACCTTGAATCTAAGTCTTCTTCCACTTTGAACTCTTCATTATTGTCCACTTTTATAGGAGGAGGTGGAGCTTGTCTTCTTCTTGGTATGTCCATTGTCTTGTATGGTTCAAGAAGAGATATGTGGAATACTGGATGGATTTTTTTTGATTTTGATAGTTGTAAACGATATGCAACTAGATTGATTTGTAGAAAAATAGAAAATGGTCCAAACCTTCGATAGTCCAACTTGTTACAAAGAGGAGAGGTCTTGATATTGTGACAAAGTAACCATACCTTGTCAACCATGTGGAATGGTGGTTGTTCCTTTCAATAGACATCCGCATTGATTTTATATTATTCTTAAGCTTCTTTTAAGTACACCTTCATCGTTGCATGTAGCTCTTACAAATGAATTGCTAAATCTTTTGTTACAATATTATCAACTTTTGAAAAGTCAAAAGTATCAAGTTGTGGATGATAACCATAATTGACAAAGAAAGATGTTTATTTTGTAGAAGAATGTACTGTGTTATTGTAAGCAGACTCTACCAATGGCAAAAGAGTTGTCCAATCATCTTGTTGGTAGTTGATGGTACATCTTAAATACTGCTCTAAAATTTAATTAATATGCTCCGTTTATCCATCAGTTTAAGGATGGAATGCCAAAGATAGTTTTATATCTACTTTTAGAATCTTGAAAAGAGTCCACCAAAATCTTGATACAAACTGAGTTTCTCTATCTGATATAATATCCTTGGATAATCCATAATAGCGATAGATATTGTCAAAAAAGAGCTTAGTTGTTTCTTCACTTGTGATGGATTTTGTACATGGTACAAAATGTGCCATCTTGATAAAACGATCTACTATCACGAATATAGAGTCATAAGAACCTGAGATTGGAAGATCCGTGATGAAATCCATAGAAATAGAAGACCACAGTTGTTCTGGAATAAGTAATGGCTGAAGAAGTCTATAAGGTTGATGACGAGGAGTTTTTGATCTTGAGCAAATATCACAAGATTGTAAAAAATCTTTGACTGCTTTCCACATTTGGAGCCACTAAAAGTCCCTAGATATTAGTTCAAAAGTTTTATTGTACCCAAAATGTCCTACTATTGGAAAGTCATGACGAGCTTAAAGAACATGTAATCGAGCTTCACCTTTTGGAACATATAGACATCCCTTGCAATATAGTAGATTGTTCTTGAATTCAAACTTAGAAACATCATAAGACTTTGAAGGATTTCTCTTAATATCACGAATAAGAGGATCAGATGACATACTTGATTGAACTTGCTTAATGAAAGTTGAATCAACAGTTAGTGTTGATTTCATTGCTCAAAGATGAAGATGCTTTGACTTCAAGAAAATTATCCGTTATTGATTGAAAGCAGCATCTCCTTCCTTTGGTGCAAGGTAAAATCATCTAAAGAGTGCATCTGATAAATCTTATTATTTTCTTGATTGATAAGTGATCTTGAATTCAAATCTTGATAAAAAAATATTCCAACAAACTTGGCAATGATTCAAAATATGTGCTAACATAAAATATTTAAGATTCTAATGATCTGTATATACAATGATTGGGCTAAGAGCACCTTCTAGATAATGGTACTAGTCTTGAAATAAATCCACGATTGCAAAAAGTTCTTTGTCATGGATGTTGTAGTTGATCTCGATTACTGAAAATTTTTTGAAATCAAAAGCTTTTGGATGAAGTTATCATCTATTCCCATTTGTGACAATACATCATCTAAAGAAAAGTCTCATTCATCTATTTCCATAAAAAATAGCTTAGAAAAATCAACCCAATACAAGATTGGTGAAGAAACAAAGACTATCTTAAAAGCTATAAATGCTACTTCTGCTTCTTAATTCTATTGAAGTTTATCTTTACAAGTCAAATGTGTAAGTGGAGCTGCAACATGAGAGAAGTCTTTGATAAAGATCCGATAGTAGTTGACAAATCCCAAAAAGTATTGGACATCTCTTACTGTTTTTGGGATCTTTCAATCTATAATAGTTTGAACTTTCTTAGGATCCATCATAAGTCCATCATTTAAAATGATGTATCCTAAGAAATTGACTTGAGTAGTGTGAAATAGATACTTTTCTAACTTGGCATAGACTCCCGCATCTCTTAGTTTTTGTAACACATGATGAATATGAAGTTTATATTCTTCTATGTTCTTAGAATAGATTAAGATGTTGTCTAGGTAACAGACAATAAAATCATCTAAAAACTCCCGAAAGACATCATTCATTAGATGTTGAAATATTGCTGGTGTATTTGTAAGTCCAAAAGGTATGACATTGTATTCAAAATGTCCATACCTTGTTCGAAACGCAGACTTCCATTCATCTCCTTCTTTAATGCATATCACATAGTATACTCTTCGTAGATCTATTTTTGTATAGATCTTAGCTTGATTCAATTGATCAAGGAGTCTAGATATTAAAGGTAGCAAGTACCTATTTTTGATGGTGATTTTCTTGAGTTCTTGATAATCAACACACATCCACAATGATCCATCTTTTTTTTTCACAAATAGAATTGGAGCTCCTACTGGAAATTTGGAATGGCTTATAAAGTTCTTGACCAGATTTTCTTCAATATACTCCTTGAGTTCAGCCAACTCATTTTATGATAAATTATAAATGGGTCCAAATGGCGGTTGTGCTCCTTTTTGAAGGTCAATTGAGCACTCATAGGAATGATATTCCGGAAGAGTTATCACATTTTTCTTCTCAAATACATCTTAAAAATCTTGATGTTGGCTTGGAATACTACTTGAAGCCTTTCCACCGGTAGAAATAGATGTGGCATAAATGACATAAGGTGATCCTTCTTTTGCAGCATACAAGAAAGCTCTTGCACCTACAAATATAGATTTAATTGTACTAAACTTATAACTTTTTACTTAATTAATTATGCTTTTAGTTATACTTTTAGAAAAATCAAGACTATGAGAAGTCAAATCTATTTTAGGATTATAGTTTTTTAGCCATGATAAACCTAAAATCATTAGATTAGAGGGAGATCTAATAATATTAAATATTATAAAGCTACTATGACCATTAGTTGCTATTTTTATAGAAAGAGTTTCATGAGTAACACTCCTAAAGATAATAGATGACCATCTATGACTTCTACATGAACATGTTTATCTTTCTTTACTAAAAGTATGCCATATCTTTTAAAAGCACAACCGCCATTTGAACCATGCTGAGGCTTAGATGAAGAATTTAGATGAAACATGCTGAGGCTCTTAAATCTAACAAGGCAGAGGCTTTGTGATATTTAGATCCTAGAATAACATTTATTGTAAAACAAAGAGAAGATTCTAAAGAGAGAATAGGACCTTCACTAGGTGTTGTACAAGGTTCCACCCGCATGGTCCCTATTGTAGCTAGACAAATTTATTTTCTGACATGCTATCTTCTTTAATATCTGTACTACTCATTTTATGGTTGTGTTGCTTCTTTAGGCAATGTTGAGCAGTGTGCTTAGATTCTCCACAATATAAGCACAATCCTTCCTAATGACGATGAGTCTTTTCTTGCTCAGTAAGAGATTTAAAACTTACTGCATCAATTTCTATATCCTCTACTTCTGAATGTATGTGTTGAAGAGATGTTGGTGTTGCTATTGAATTATAATAATGTTGAGGTTCACTTATACGGTTCTCATATCAAAATTCAAAAAGACGATTGTCACACTTTACAACAAAGTCAATTACTTGACTCAATGTTTGAGGATCATGTAAGTTGAGCATTAATTTTTTTACCTCATATTTTAATCTATAGAAAAATTGGCTAAGAAGTGCAACATCATTCCACTTGATGTTGGTTGTAAGTTATCAAAACTATGAAGCATACAACGTTACTAATCGATTGTCTTATTTGCAAAATATGGATCTTATTGGTTGCAACATGAATTGTATCATGATCTCTACACATGGATCAAAACTCTACCAAAAAAGCTTTCAAATTATCCAATATTAGATCTCGTCATTCAAAAAAAGATGAAAACCATGATAATACTGAACCTGAAAGAAGCATATCAATGAATCTAACTTACGATTTTGGAATTGGATAGCTTTGGAGTCAAAGTTCAATCACAAGTTGTACTTAATTCATAAATCTTCTAAACTTTGATCTGGTACCATCAAACTTCTCAAGTAGGACAATTCTTGGTTTTCTAACACTGGAAGAGCGTTCCACCATAGGAAGAGGGATATGATTTCGTGCACATGTTGAAGCAGTTGTAATCATTTCTATATCTTCACTTCATGCCAATCTTGTTACTATTTGTAGTCATAAATTGAGTTGATGTATTGCAAGCATTAACTCCCTCAATTGCTCTTACATTTATACCATTGTACTCTTCATTTCAGCAAGTTCTACCATGATAATACTTAGAAAAGAAAAGATGTCTAATATCGCTCAAGACAAATAGAAGAGATGACTTGAGAATAAAAAAAATACTAAATACAATATCAGTTTAAAAGAGGATAATCCACAACATCTAATATGCTTATGTCTTATCAAGAGAAAGGAATAATCCACTCTTAATCAAGATTAGACAAAGCTCTAATATTATAAGTATATTCTTGTCAATTTATCAAGGACAAGAACTTGATAAAAACAAATAAGCAAGTGAAGCTTCTCTTAAAGAAAGATGATAAAATAGAATTAACTCAATATGTATATTAAAAAAGAAATTGGAATGGCTATTGCCAAAAGACCAGAAAACTAGAGACCCTTGAAACTAGTCTAGAAGCAAGAAAAGAATTGATAAGACTGAAGAGGGCTTCATTCTTATATCTATATATACTATCTAACTAGGGGCTATGTGGCAATGTTCTATAGGACCTCTAATATGTGTTGACTTTGTAGGACTCAGGCTTTAACTTATAAGGTAAGTTTTTTTTAGATGTGGGCCACATAGTTAGCTTGGTCTTCAAGCTAACAACATGTGTGGCACATGGCCAACTTTTTGACCATATTTCTAATCTAAAAAGTTAATTAAAGTCACCTATAAAGTCAAAGCAACATCTATAAAGTTTTTTAGAAGCTATTTTAGTAAATATTATAGAATTAACTTACTTTTATTTATTTTTACTTATTTTTGCCTATTTATACATGTAATTATTGGCTTACATGCATATGTCCATAAATTTTATTTGATAAGTTTGCAAATAAAAGCTTTTTACTTGAATTTGGTGGTTGTTAATTCTCCATCTCTTTAGTGTCACAAATACATAGAAGCTACAAAAAAGTATAGAAAGTAGAGTATTATCATCCTTTTATCTTATTTTTTTTATAGCAAAGATTTATTATTCTTTATCTTGATTTTGATGGATGTTATCAATGAAAAGCTTTAACTTTCTTTGCTGGCTTTCATGTACATTCACTAATATCATATCTATGCCAATGAATAAGATATTCCAACCTGTATTGGTGTCGCCTTGAATCTAAGACTTCTTCAATCTCAAATTCTTGATTATTATCCATTTCTATAAAAAGAGGTGATATTTGTCTTCTTTCCAAGATATTCACTATCTTATATGGCTCAAAAAGAGACATATTGTTATGTTGTAGTTTAGCTACCATGTAAAAATAATGTGTATATATATTTAATATATAATATATTAAACAACATGGTGAGAGCCATATTAATAGATTTTTATTGATTATAGGATGTAGATAGATTACTACTTCAAAAAAAAGTTGTTTAAAAGGGCTTCTATTAGAATTTATATAACTTTATTTTCTTTTGATAGTGACTTTTGAAGTTGGTTTTATTGGTAGTAACTTTTATATATTTAAAAACACCTTTCTAAGACATTGGTGATCTTTGAATTCTTATTTTGTATCTTTTAATTGATGTTTAAGACATATATTATGTAGATCCTATAAGAAAAAGGATTGAAGGTTTTTGATAGTTAAAAAAGAAGTTAGGGCATCTACATGGATGAATGGAGATGGATGATGAAAATATCCATTCCTATTGATTAAAAATCATACCTAATGGACTTCAAGGAGGCTGTCCGAGGTCTTATTAGGAATTAGGTTTACACTTCTCAATCACTTGAGCTTTTAGAGGCTAGAATCAGCAAGTTTAGATTTTTGACTATGATTTTGGTACAAATTTTGTATGATTTGGAGTTTATATGAAAGAGATGTAGGCACTCAATGTTAAGGTGTTGATTTTGTACCTACTGTCACCTTTTTGGACATAATGTAAGTGTACCTAAAGTAATAAAGGATTAGTGACTAGGATTGAAAAGAGAGATTTTTTGGCTACACTTTTGAGAAATTATTTGATGGATTCTAAGTTGGAATGAAGGAGATATTGGAAGTTGAAGTCAATACTTTAAATCTAACTATAGTAAGTAATCCGATTTACTAATGGTTGTGTTTTGAGCTATATCTTGAGCAATTGGATAAGATTTTGGCTCAAAAATTTTTAGATTGTGTGTAATCATAAAAGTAAACTTTTTGCTTAAATTTTGTGGTATTTAAATTTTGGATATTTGAGATATAAAGAAAATAGTTTTTAGGTGCTTATAGATTAGAGTTTAGAGCATCTTCTAGGATTTCTAAGATTCCAAAAGATTGATACTAGATTTATGGTTTATTTTTTTGTAGTAAAGCTTAAAGATAAAATCTATATTATATAGAAATTTGAAAGAAACTAAACAGTTGGATTAAAAGATAGGATTTTTTAAAGTTTAGGATAAAAATATCCTTTGCGAGAAGAAAATATTTTGAAGGGTTTTGTTATAATTTGAGCTTTTGTACAAAATAAAGGAATTTTTAGGAGCTAAGAAATCATATATAAGTCAAAGCTAAACTCTCTATAACTAGGTATTTAGTGTATTCTCAAATTGCAAACTATGCCATATGATAGCTAGTGAATACAATGTCAAATATCTAAGGTGGATAGTTTTGAAGAAATATTTTGATTTTTATTATGGCTAGAGAATAAGGAAGTGGTAGTTGAAACTGCATTAAGATATCACCATTATAGCTTGATTCCACTACTATTTAAATATTTCAAGAATTTATCTTTTATATGTAACAACAACAAGTAGTAGAATATAAAGAAGTAATGGTCATCAAAGCCTTAGAATCTGTTGTTGGGTTATTTGATTAGTTTGATGGAAGAAACATTTCCAAGTATCTTAAATATTATTCTTGAGAGATTGAATTTATTAAAGTATTGGAGAAGGAAATAATTTTAATATTTGAGCTTGCAATTATATAGGAGCTTTGTGAACATATAAGAAAAATTATTTAAACTCATAGAAAAAAATGAGAAGATTTTATCCTTCAATTAAAAGAAGAATATTCTTTAGAAGATATTGAAAGAGTAACTAAAAATCATTCATAGAATGGATTAATAAATCCAACAAGAAATTGGATGCAATAGAATTTTTTAAGAAATTTGAAAGATAATTTCTCCAATTATCTTGAGTAGAAAAGCTTACACTTGAAAATGATAAGGTGGAGTTTTTTCTTCATCATCCAACAATGAATTACAAAAGAAGTTGGAATTATTGTTGGAAGATAATACAGAGGATAATGGATTAACTATTGATTGGAAGAAGGTCTCTGAAGCAATAGATATACTTGCTAAAAGAGAATATCAAAGAAATAAGGTGATAGTAAGGCAAGACTGTAGACCTTCATTAATTATAATATCTCATAAGCAACTATCAAAATCTGTTATACTAATATCTATTGCTCCAATTTCTATGTCTACTATCACACCACAAAAAGATGCAATTAATGATTTGGTGAAGGAAATGAAAGACTTACAAATTAAATTAGCAAAGCTAGAAGAAAAAGGACAAAAATCTGAGATCAAACTTGCATTTAAGCAAGGATATATTCAAAGATGTATTTGATGCAATAATATAGAGGATCCTTACAAGGAGTGTAGGAATTTTGCTAATCTTTTGCAAAAAAAAAATATTTTGAAGAATTTTATTATAATTTAAACTTTTTTGTAAAACAAAGGAATTTTTGGGAGCTAAGACATCATATATAAGCCAAAGCTAAATTCTCTATAGCTAGATATGTAGTATATTCTCAAATTACAAATCACACCCTATGACAACGTAAAATATAGGATGGATCTTAATAGATTCTAATAGATATAATTAATAAGCAATAAGATTGACTTGTTCACTAATAGAAAAAGGTCCAAACCTATAATAGTACAACTTATCATAAGGACGAGTAGTCTTTATATTGTAATGAAGTAGCTATACCTTGTCATTTATATTGAATTATAGTTTTTTCATATAATAAGCATTTGCATTAATTATTTGTCGTTCTTGAGCTTCCAATAATTATGCCTTCATTATTTCATATAGCTCTGACAAACGATTTGCCAAATATTTTGCCACAAAATTATCAACTTTTGAAAAGTCAAATATATTTCATTATAGATGATAACTATAATTAGCAAAAAAAGTTGTTTATTGAATAGAAGAATGTATCAAATTATTATATGAAAATTCTATCAATGAAAAAAGAATTATCCAACCATCTTGATGATAGTTGATGGTATACCTCAAATACTTTTTTCAAAATTTAATTCACTCAATCTGTTTGCCTATTTATTCACCCATTTGTTTGAGGATAAAAAGCCGAAGAAAGCTTTCTATCCACTTTTAAAATCTTGAATAGGATTCTTCAAAATATTGATACAAATTAAATCCTTCTATTTGATATAATATTTTAAAGAAATTTGTGATAGCAATAGATATTGTTAAAAATAAGCTTAGCCATTTTTTCATATGTGATAGATTTTGTACATAGTAAAAAATATGCCATCTTAATTAAATGATCTATTATCATGAACCTAAAATTATATGAACTTGAATTTGGAAGATCTGTGATAAAATCCATAGAAATGGAAGACTATGATTGCTCTAGAATAAATAATGGGTGAAAAAGTCCATAAGATTGATAACAAGGAGTTTTGGATCTTAAATAAATATCACATGATTTTACAAAGTCTCTAACTACCTTCTATATTTGAAGCCATTAAAAATCTCAAGATATTAGCTCTAAAGTTTTCTTGTATCCAAAATATCCAACTATTGGAAAGTCATGATGAGTTTGAAGAAAAGACATAATCATGCTCCATCTTCTAGAATGTATAATTATTCTTCAAAATAAAGTAGGTTGTTCCTGAATTCAAACTTGGAAGTATCATAAGACTTAGAAGAGTTATTTTTGATATCATGGATAAATGGATCAAAAGACATATTTGATTAAATTTGCTTGACAAACATTGTATCAACAGTCAATATTGATTTTGTTGCTCAAAGGTGAAAATATTTCAGCTTCAAGAGAATCATTTTTTATTGATTAAAAGATATATTTATTTCTTTTGGTCCAAGATAAGAACATCTAGAAAAGGCATCTAACATACCTTATTTTTTTTTGGCTGAATAAGTGATCTTGAAATCAAATCTTGGGAAGGACATGCTCCAAGAAGCTTGGCAATAATTCAAAATATGTATTAGCATGAAATACTTGAGATTCTTGTGATATATATACATGGTGATTAGACTCAAGGCGCCTTCTAAATAATGATACCATTCTTCAAATGAATCCATAATTATAAGGTGTTCTTTATCATGGATCTCATAATTAAACTTGGTTGCTGAAAAGTTATTAGAATAAAAAGCTACTAGATGGAGTTTGTCATTTGCTTCCATTTCTAATAATATTTCACCTAAGGCAAAGTTTGATGCATTTTTTTCTATAAAAAATACCTTAGAAAAGTCAACATAATATAAAATTAGTACAAAAATAAATTCTTTTTTTAGAATATCAAACAATGATTTGACTTCTTTACTCTACTCAAGTTTGTCTTTACAAATCAAATATATAAGTAGAACTACAACTTGAAATAAATTTTTAATGAAGATTTTATAGTAATTGGCAAAGTCTAAAAAGTATTGCACATCTCTTATTGTTTTTGGAATCTTCCAATCTATAATAATCAAAACCTTCGAATCCATCATTAGCCCTTCATTGGAAATGATGTATCTTAAGAAGTGTACTTGAGTAGTATAGAATACATTCTCTTCTAATTTTGCATATAATCATGTATCTCTAAGTTTTTGTAATCAAGACAAATATAAACTTCATGTTCTTTTGTGTTTTTAGAATAGATTAAGATGTTTTCCAAATAACAAATGACAAAATTATTAAAAAAATCACATTAGACATCATTCATTAGATATTAAAAAGTAATTGGTGCATTTTTGAATCCAAAAGGCATGACATTATATTCAAAATGCCTATACTTTATTCAAAATATAATTTTCCATTCGTTTTCTTTTTTAATGTATATTAGATTATATACCTCTATTTTTGTATAGATCTTGGCTTCATTCAATTAATTAAAAGGTCCTAAAATCAAAGGTAGAGGATACCTATTCTTGATAGTGATCTTATTGAGTCCTTGATAATCCATACACATCCATAGAGATCCATCTTTTTTCTTCACAAATAAGATAGAAGTCACAACTTGAGATTTAAAATGACGTATGAAATTCTTAGCTAAGTTCTCATTAAAGTATTCCTTGAGTGCAACTAACTCATTTTGTGATAGGCTATAGATTACAAGAAATCCAATCTATCTAAAGTATATATTTTTTTAAACTAAGATAAACTTGAAATAATTGGATTGGATAGAGATCTTATTACATTAAATATTATTATGCTATTATGATCTTTAATTAAAACATCTAAAAAATTAGTCTCATACATAACATCTCTAGAAGATAGCAAACGACTATCTATGACTTCAACATGTACAGGTTTAGTTTTTTTGACTAACAATATCTCTTATTTTTTGACAAAATCTTTGTCTATAAAACATGCTGAGGCTAGTGAATCTAATAAAGCTAAGACTTTGTGATTTTTTGGTCCTAAATAAACTTCTATTATAAAACAAGATGAGAGATCTGAAGAGAGAATAGAACCTTTATTAGGAATTATGAAAGATTCTAGTCACATAGTCCTTATTGTAGTTGAAGAAATTTATTTTTTGACACCTTGTCTTCTTTGACAACCATGCTTTTCATTTTATGATTGTGTTGTTTCTTTGAACAATGTTGAGTAGTGTATTTAGCTTCTGTACAATATAAGCATAAGTTCTTTTGACACTGTCAAAACTTTTCTTGCTTTGAAAGGAATTTAAAACATATCATATCAATTTATATTGGTTCTGGTCTTATTAAAAAAGTTTATAAAAACTTGGGAGCTGTCATCATTATTTGATTTATTTCCCTTCAACCAAATCTTTATTCTTCACATCTTCCAATAATCAATTGTTACATGTAATGGCTTAAGTGATTAATTGTTCCAAAGATTCTACCTTTGGCATTGTCAATAACAAATCTTTCATATTATCTTTCAACCCATATTGAAATTGATTGATAAGAGTTTTGTTATTCCAATCCACGTCGCAAGCTAGATTTTGAAATTCAACAACATATAAGATAGTAAACCGTAATCCTTGCTATAAAAATAAGAGCTTCATCTTTCCTATTCTTTCTTAATCACTTTCTCTGAATGTGGCCATAAACACTTTTAGGAATAAATTTAGATCATAAAAGAATTGCAAATCATTTTTCATTAAAGGTGCAAAGTAAGAGAGACCACTTCTTGATAGAAGTGCACCTATGAATTTAACTTGAGTAAATCCATTAACATATTAGAAGGGATGCAACATTAAATAAAGCTTGATTTATTACAAAAATCTTTGAAATTTTGATCTTATTCTATCAAACTTTTCAAACATATTAATCCTTAGCTTGATCATTGTTGTTCTCGTTGTATTCAAGCTTTAGTATACCAAAGTAATTGAACTAATAGAGGTGGGTTCAAACATGGAGAAAGATTGGTTATATGAATTGGATCTGTTAGTGTCACAATTGACTGTACTCTGGCTATCTGAAATCAATTATCAAACTACAAAACACCAAGGCTTGCTACTTCCATCTTGATTCAACACATAATCCATTATATGACTATCAATTCAATAATACTTCTCTCAATCACAATTCTTGATAAAGAAATAATAAAAGCAAAGAAAATAAAGAGATAGCACCAAGCTTACCCCAGCTTATGACTCTCACAGTCTGGCTCTCGGCTATGACTCTCACAGTCTGGCTCTCAGCTTATGATTCTCATAATCTAGCTCTTGGCTTATGACTCTCATAGTCTGGCTCTCGATCTTTCTTTCCTCAACCTATTTATCCTATCAAAAAGATGATCCGTCCACTAGTGGATTCCAAAGTTTATGACCCTTTGAATTCTTAACCATTTATTCCACTAACAACCTACTGTTACCAATTAAACTGTCTAACCAACCATCAATCTAATTCTCAAGATTATCAATAACCAACTAGTAACTTATCACAAAGTTTATTTACCTATTTTACATAGCCCCACTCGTAATTGTGCAGTGTCCTCGTAAATATACAATTGTTACCAATCTAAAAACTACTTAATAAAACTCTACAAAGGTACTATTTTCTTTGGCCCACCTAATTGATCATTTGCTGCATTATCAAATATACATTCTACTGAATTTGATTCCAATTGTAAATCTTCTTTCTCCTCTACTCCTTCCATTGACTTCTTTCTTAACTAGTTTGATAGATCTTCATTATACTCTCCCAATTCATTAACTTAAACTTCTAGTTTCAAGATCTGAACATCCCAAAGTTCCAATTAGTGTTGCTGCTAACTCATTCATTCTGGAACATCTTGAATTGACACTTAAGATCGGCTCCTCACTATTAACTCTTAACTAGAACTACTACTCTCGAAAATACAAGAAATACAAGAAAATGGTACTCCAGCTAACCCCAAACAACACCATAGAATGACTTTAACTGGTGCCCACTCCTATTCTTTTACTACCTGGTGATAATGACAACATGTTATCCATACTGTCCGTGAAAGAAAATAAAAAGTAATCTTTCTTGGTGGCCGCATTAAGTTTCCAGAAAACTTGACAAATTTGGATTTTTTCATTCTTTTTTGACACCATAACAATTGGTGAAATTCATTCACTGAAAAAAACCAGATAGATAAATCCAACCTCCAAGAATTTATCTAGTTCTTTTTTTACCATAAGTGAGTATTTTGGATTAAGTCGATGTTATCTTTGGCATACTGGTATAGCGTTCTCCTCCAATATAATTCAATGCTCACAAACTTCAGTTGGAATTCCTTTCAAATCCACAAACGACTATGCAAAATCAATTTTATGTGTTAAAAAGTAATCCACCCAAATTTCTTTCTCCTTGTCTTTTATACCATTGTAAATTTGAATGATTTGGGGAGCCTTCCTTGTACCTAAATTAATTGGTTGACATCGTGGAATTTCAAGTATCTCTGCAATAATGTTCTACTCAATTTCAAAATCTTTCATAAAATTTGACACATTAAAACTTTCCAACTCCAGTTCCATAGCACTAATGTGATTATCATCCCATCTATTCATCCAACATGCAATCATATGATCAGAATCGTCAATAACATCTGGAAGAACTAAGTACTCTCTCAGTTCCCTGTATTGGTAGTTTATTCTAATATGCTCGACAACTTGCCTTATATCAGCATAAATTGAGTCAAGTGCATCAATTTCTTCTTCTATAGACTCATCTTCACAATTCGACGTGAATTCTGAACTAACAACTTGAGTTTCTCCATGATATTAGATAAGGTATATTTGAAGCACAATTTTATCATTACCTTTTTCGATTGTCAATGTACCATGGTTTCAATCATTTCGAGCTTTAGCTTGATACAACCATGGTCGTCCCAATAAAATTGGGTATGATAATATAAAGCTTTGCAATCAAAAAATAATATAATCAATTTTATAGGTAATCTCCGTAATTACTATATCAATACTCCATAAAATATCCATAGATTTTTACTCGATTGAAATTAGCCATTCTCAAAACTCCTGTAGTAGGCAATAAGTGATCCAAATCCAACTCCTCCATTATAGCGGCATTCATAAGATTTACACTAGATCCTCTGTCTACTTGCACTCTTAATAATAACACTCCATCAATTGAGACATCAATCATTGGTACACCTGAATCGAGATTCAAACTTACTTCTTGGATTTCTTTATTTCGAGATATGCGACGAATTAATGAGGAATTCAAGATAGTTTGGCACTCAGGTGCTACCGCCAATAGTTGCTTCATAGAGATCGTGGGTTGTATAGTGTCCAAATCTTTTAAAATATCATATGGTTCTGTATTAGTGGTAATTTCTAATGTCCATTTCTTCTTCCCAGTCCTAGACATCGACACAAGTAAATTGGTTTTCTCTATATTGAAAATTAGTAAAGCTACTAGAATTGAATTTGACGGAGTTTGTAAAATTGGTTCTTTGAATGGATAAGATTGTTCTCTCAATTGGGTTGATATTACTTCCTTAGAATTCATGCCTCTTTGACAATCTTTCAACGGAAAGGACGTTTCTTCAAACTATGTAGAGAATGAAATATCTTGACATGAAATCGAAGCCTCCGTAATTGGTACCTCATTGGGGTGCACAACTGATTCAAGTCTTATACTGAGTAAGGAGCCCATGATAGGACCTGGATTGGATGTCCTTGTAATTGGGTCCAATTGGCTCTTCGCTTCAGGATTACTCAAATGTTGAATTGATTCTTTTTTCTTTTGTTGACTTCTTGTAATGACAGCTTGGACTACTTTTACCCGATGAACTGGTGAATCTTGAGGACCTTGATTTATCTCCTCTATTGTTCTATGGCTTTGGATCTGTTGATCACGATTATTGAAATTGAACAGAGCATTACATTGCTGATAAGTATGTCTCGACTGCTTGCAATTTACAGATACTGGGACATAATCATCCCAAGCTCTAGGATTGAGACATTCACTTGTATAATGATCAATCTATCTTCAACAAAAATAACAAAGTGGTCTTCTTGCACCTCCATCTGGCATATTGGGTGTCTCCATCAATATATACCTACTAGGCTTGTTCCATGTAGGATTAGAAAATGATCCAGATTGTCCCTTTGATACGAAGGATACTTAGTTTGATGACGTCGATGGAACATATTGCTGATACCTCTACTACTTCTTCCCATAGTTTTAAGGATTTAATGTAGACTTCTGATTAAAATTAAAACTTTGAAAGTTATTGAATACTCAATTTTGTCGATTAGATCGATTTTCATTCCATCCATACGTATTTCTTGTTTAAACTTCATTGACTTTCCACTGAGTTGGTGGAATCATAGTCTGATTACTGAATTATTGTTACCTTTGTAAATGCCATCAGTTTTGAGGAGGGTGCTATCCTCCACAAAATGTACATTGAACACCCGTTTGTCTGGGTGATTGACATTCCGTATCAATATGACCTTGTTCCTTACAATTATTACACCATACATTAGGTCTCGTATTAGAAGGCTTATGTCATTTCTCCTTATCTTTAGCCAAATTCACGGCCAATTATTCCATCTTCTTTGTTAGATTTAATAAGAAGACTTCATTTGGATCTTTAACAGTCACATTTGTAAAAAACTCCATTTGTTGATAGGTTGGCAATGTAAAATAAGGTGTCATCATTATTGGCGCTATTGCTTGGAGTGGTGTAGCATTAATTGGTTGTTGCAACATAACATTCTTCATATTGGAGGCAGCCATTTGTGGATAATTATCCATCGACACATTTCTTAGTTGTATTTATTGGCTTCCTGAACTTGGAATCATCGTGGCTTCCACTGTTAACAATTGGTCATAATGACATTCTTCCCATATCTTTGCTTGTACCAACGATGCCTCTATCGTAGCTGGTTGAGCCTCTTTTATAAATATTTTAAATTCTGGTGGATGTAAACCATTGATTAATATCAACAATTTTAGTAGATGTAAACCATTTACGAAGTATATCCTCAATCCGGCCATAATAGGACTCTACGGATTCCCCCACAAACATCCTGCTATTCATAAAACTTTCTCTAAGCCAATCTTCAAATCCAATTGGTCTAAAATGGGTTATGAAGGTATTCCTCAAGGCCTCTCAATTGAGAAATCTATCCACTGGTTGCTGAATATACCATTCAAAAGTTGTATCTTTTAAAGTTGTAGGCAACTATCTCAACCAAATGTCTTCAGTTCTACCATTATTAGCCACACAAGCTATTAAAAATTGAGATATATGGTGATCAAGATCAGAGCCCTACCAACCACTAAAAGTAGGTAATGGTGCCACACTTGTAGTTTGGTCTCCTATTGCTCCCATTTGTACTGCAATTGGTACTTTTGGCACTCTCACGGCCATTGGTGTTATCACTGGTCTCCTTGCTATTTGAATTTGAATTTTTCTTCTTTTGGTTTTTCTTGGACCTGTAATTTCTTTTTATCGTTTCCATAGGATATTTCTTATGTGTAATTGCTCCTGTCTTTCTTTCACTTGTCGATTAATTCTTTGATAATTCTTCCTCCCTTCGATTATTAATGATAATCTTTCATTCTTCTTTATAAAATCAATACTACCTTGAATTATAACTCACATATTTGTAACCTTAAAACTGCTTCTTCTCACATTTTCATTCAACATATAATTACATCTCCCATACAATCAATTTTTAACATTTCATATTGTTATCATTTTTCCAGCAGTGGCACCAAAATGTTGTTCTTGTTGTGTTCAAGCTTTAGTATACCAAAGAAATTGAACTAATAGAGGTGGGTTCGAACACAGGGAAAGACTTGTTATATGAATTGGGTCTGTTAGTGTCACAATTGACTATAATCTAACTATCTGAAATCAATTATCAAACTACAAAACACCAAGGCTTACTACTTCCGTCTTGATTCAACACATAATCTATTCTACAACTATCAATTCAACAATACTTTTCTCAATCACAATTCTTCATAAGCAAATAATAAAAGCAAAGAAAACAAAGAAGTAGCACCAAACTTACCTTAGCTTACGACTCTCACAGTCTGACTTTCGGCTTACGACTCTCACAGTCTAGATTTTGACTTACGACTCTTATAGTCTAGCTCTTGATCTCTCTTTTCTGAACCTATTTATCCTACCAAAAAGATGATCCGTCGGCCAATGGATTCCAAAGTTTATGACCCTTTGAATTCTTAACCATTTATTCCACTAATTATTAAAGTAAAAATGAAAAAAAAGTTATCTTGTATAGGATATTATCTTAGGTAAGTTGCTAATAGTGAAAGGTTTGACTCTTGATATATAGTAAGGACATCCAATGGATATAGGACGAAGTCATGGACCAAGAGTCAAAGTCAAAAGAATAAAGTATTAACAAGAGAATATCCAAAGACTAAGCATGAGTCATTAGTATGTGTCATATGATACCCTCGAAGTTTGTGAGATGCCAAAAGATCCTAAGAGCATGTGTGTAAGACGTAAGAGTAATTATTATTGAACATAGGATATTCTTAGGACTCGTGAGATGCCAAAAGGATCCTAGGGCCATGTGTGTAAAAATCAAAGAATAGATGTTGTCTTTTAGGGCAACAACTACCACTTATAAGTAATGAGTGTTGGAAGTGAGAGATATCTTATTCCATACTCTCTTTGTGTACAACCTTGCTGATGCTAAGTATTGTGTCTTCTAAGTACTTGTTTATCCAATAGGTTATAGGCCCACTTACCTTTACTTGTGAGTTTTGAAGTACTTTGAAGTCTTTCTTGTTGTAAAGAGTAGATCTTATGGTTATTGCTAAAGTTTGAGTTTATTATCTTTTAATCCTTTTTATGTATCTAGTTGTTGATGTAATTTTGCTCTTATTTATTGTTAAGTGTACTTATAGTCTTTGTTGTTGTTAGATTCTATATAATGATGTTTTAAGACTCTAGTGTTATATTTCTTTGCTGAGATTTATCATTGGTATTTTAACTTTGTGCTTTCATGTTCTTAACTTCTTAAGAGATTGTTCTATTTTCACAAGAAGTTTTTTTTTGTGAGGTTAGAAGTATTTTGTGAGAAAAGAGGGGTGATTGAAGAGTGACAAAGCTTATACAAGAGGTTCAGATAGAGTGTAAGACTTGTGAGAAGTCTTATATATGAAGTTGAGAGTGATACACGAGTGAAATTACTTATTTACTTACAAAGAGGGCATTCTGGGTTTCTAAGGCAGCAACACCTTCTTGTTGATTTTGAGAGTTCTATATCTTCTTTTCTTGATTTTCTTTCACACATCTCTTCTTTAGACATGGCTTCAAGTGAGGGTGAGAGTTTGAGAGTGATTGAGAAGTTTATGGGTGACAACTTTTATTATTGGAAGAAGAAAATAGAGCTTTTGTTGGCTTCATTAGACCTTTGGAATATTTTTGATGAAAGTGAAGACCCTCCAAGTGATAATGCTGATATTAAAATGAAGAAGGAGTACAAACGTCATGAAAGGAAGGCTTTTGGAATGATTGCAACAAAACTTGATGATGCCAACTTTTCACATGTTATAGCTTGCAATGGACAAGCGGAAGCATGGAAGACTCTTTGCAACATCTATGAGAGTAGAAACCTTGCCAACATCCTTTAGACAAGGAGGAAATTCTTGACAATAAAGATGGAAGAAGGAGATGACTTCATGGCTCATGTTAATAAGATAAAAGCACTTACTAATCAATTAACAATTGTTGATAAACTAGTTGATGATAAAGACATTGTGTTGACATTACTCATGAGCCTTCCCGAATCCTACAACTACCTCATTGTGGCATTGGAGTCGATCAACATGAAGAAGCTTACCATGAACTATGTCACGTCAAGACTTACCCATGAAGTGACCAAGAGGAAAGAAAAAGAGCTTACAAGTGATGATTCGGATCTATTTTCAAGACAAGGCAAAGGTAGCTATTCTCACCAATGTGTTAATTCAAAAAGTAATATGAGGAATTGCTATATTTGTGGGAAACCAGGTCATTTTACTAAAAATTGCTACAAGGCCAAGAAAAGAGATAGGAAGAATGCAAACAATGCTAGTGATAGTTTTGGTGGAGACGAGTATGCTTTCATGGCAAAGAAAGGAGCCTCCATGGCTGCCATGTCAAAGTGGATTATAGATTCAAGAGCTACTAAGTACATGTACCATACAAGTATTCATTTGACACTTATGAAGAAATTCTAGCAATAAAAGTGTGGTTGGGAGACAATGGCATGATACAAGCCATTGGAATTGGCTCTATTATAGTGGAGATTGTTGTGAAGGACCAAATAAAGAGGATCAGATTGAAAGAAGTCCTACATGTGCCAAAAATGAAGAAGAACCTCTTTTCGGTGAGCAAACTTGTATCACATGGTTGTAAGATTCAATTTGACATGAATGGATGTTTTTTCAAGACATTAGATGGCCAATATATTGCCAAAGGCCTTAGAGATGGAAATCTCTACTTCATCAATTGTAAAAAGGTGAAAGAAGTTGAAGTGGCGGTATTTGCTGATTTTCCACAAGATCAAGACAAGTTTGGAATTTGGCATCAACAACTTGGTCATTTGAATGCCAAATGCATGAAGGAGCTCCAATCCATGGTAAGTGGCTTAGATCTTAGTCAATTCAACTACAATACCATGACACTTGCTTGTGAAGGATGTATACAAGGCAAACAACAAAGAGCTTCATTTCCAAGTGGAGTTGCAATATGTGCAACAAAATTATTGGAGATTGTGCACTCAGATGTTTGTGGACCAATGAAGACACCATCAATTGGAGGAGTAAGGTACTTTGTTATATTTATTGATGATTTCTCAAGAAAGATGTGGATTTACATCATTAAAGCTAATAGTGAATGTTTCTCAAAGTTTAAGGAATTTAAGGCTCTTGTAGAGAAATAATTTGAGTGCAAGATCAAAGTGTTGAGAACGGACAATGGAGGTGAATACATGTCAAAGCATTTTGATGACTTCATGAAGATTTAAGGTATTACAAGACAAACCTCTACTCCATACACTCTACAACAAAATTGAGTTGCTGAAAGAACAAATCGCACCATTGTGGAGATGGCAAGGAATATGCTTCATACACAAAATCTTAGGCATGAGTATTGGGAAGAAGCTCTGGTAAATGCGGTGTACACAAGGAATAGGTGTCCTACAAGTGCACTTACATCAGTGACTCCACAAGAAGCTTGGAGTGGGAAGAAACCTTGTATTTCACATATGAGGATTTTTGGATACATTGCTTATGCAAAGGTACCAGATTGTATGAGGTCCAAACTTGATGCAAAAGGTACAAAATGTGTATTTTTTGGATATTATGAAGGTACCAAAGCATATAGGCTAATGTGTTTAGAAACCAAGAAGAACATCAAAAGTCGTGACGTAGAGTTTTTGGAGCATAAAAGTGCTTTTGAGCACTTAGAAGAGTGTCTAAGTGGGAGTAAAGGTGTGTTTGTGGACACATCTTCAAGTTCAGAAAAGAAAGAAGAAGAAGAAGATGATGATGACATTGAAGATGGAAGAAATAGAAGTCAAGATCAAGTGCCAAAGAAGGTAAATCATAGTGTGCGTTCAATTGCTAGAACCAACAATGAAGACAATGAAGATATTGAAGGTGATGATGATGATGGAGAATATCAACCTTTGAGTGAGAAAAGACAAGCATTGAGGAAGAAGAAGGATGAAATACAAGAAGAAGGATCTTCTTCAAATGAAAGGAGATATCCTTTGAGAGAAAAAAAACCACGTGGTGAATGGTGGAAGAACCACATCTTTCTTCAAGTAAGTGAAGAACATGTCAATATTATACTTCTTATTGATCCGTTGAGTTTATGTGATGCAATGAAGTCTACAGATGCTATGAAGTAGGAGAATGCTATGGAAGAAGAATATAAATCACTCCTAAACAATAGAACATGGGAATTGACTCAACTTCCACCAAATCGATCTTCAATTGGTTGTAAGTAGGTGTTTAGAACCAAAAGGGATGCAATGGGTAATATTGTGAAATACAAGTCTAGATTGGTTGCCAAAGGCTACTCACAAGTTGCTGGTATAGATTTCAATGAGATATTTGCTTCCGTGGCCAAATTCACCACTATTAGAACCATTGTGGCAATTAGGACAGCAATGGATTTGGAGATGCATCAAATGGATGTGAAGATGGCTTTCTTGAATGGAAGTTTGAAAGAAGACATCTACATGGATCAACCTCAAGGATTTGTTGAAGAAGGCAAACAACACCTTGTTTGTAAGTTGAAAAAATCTTTGTATGGGCTAAAGCAATCACCAAGGACATGGTACCAACGTATTGATACATTCTTTGTGAGTGAAGGATTTGTAAGGAGTGAGGCTGATCATTCCTTATATGTGATGCAATCAAATGAGTTCATATTGATTGTCATCTTCTATGTTGATGATTTGATCATCTTAACTAATATATATTAAAGATGATGGATTGGTTGAAGGCAAAGTTAGAAAAGGAGTATGAAATGAGTGATTTGGAAGAGCTTCACTATTGTTTAGGAGTGGAGTTTGTAAGAGATCGTGCTAAGAAGACCATTATAATAAGCCAAAGTAAGTACATTGAAGAAGTGTTGAAACGATTCAACATGGAGGAGTGTAAGCCTATTGAAACACCATTGGAGGCAAACTTGAAGTTGATGAAGCTCACGGATGAAGAGTTTGTTGAAGTTAAAGGTCAAATGTAAGATGTTCTATACAAGGCAATAGTGGGCTCACTTATGTATGCAATGGTTGGCACAAGGGTGGATCTTGCATATGCGATGAGTGTTGTGAGTCAACACATGTCAAGGACTGGACCAATCCATTGGACAACCATCAAAAGGATCATGGGGTACTTAAAAGGCACTTTGAACTTCAAATTATGCCTTGGAGGTGATAACATTAGTTTGCATGGTTATTGTGATGCGGATTAGGCTAGAGATGTAAATGATAGAAGGTCAACAATGGGGTATGTATTCTTTGTTGGAGTGGAAGCAATTTCATGGAATTGCAAGAGACAACCAACAATTATAAGGTCAATAATAGAGGCGGAGTATATGGTAGCAAGCCATGGTGCAATGGAGGCAATATGGTTAAGATAACTTTTGAAGGACATTGGAGATGTACAAATGGAAGCAACTCCAGTGGAGTGTGACAATCAAGGATGTCTTGCATTTGTAAAGAATCTAAATCATCATTCAAAGACCAAGCACATTGACATTCAACATCACTTTATAAGAGAGAAAATTGAAATGGAAGTGATTGATATGAAGTAATGTGCAATGGAGGATATGCTTGCTGATTTATTGACAAAGGCATTAGTAAAGGATAGACACCACATGTTGACAAAGGCATTAGGCTTAAAAGGCATTTGACCAATAGCAAAGTGGGAGTATTAAAATAAAAATAAAAGAATATTATCTTGTATAGGATATTACCTTAGGTAAGTTGCTAGTGGTCAAAGGTTTGACTCTTGGTATATAGTAAGGACATCCAATGGATATAGCACAAAGTCATGGACCAAGAGTCAAAGTCAAAAGAATAAAGTATTAACAAGAGAATATCCAATGACTAAGTATGAATCATTAGTATGTGTCATAGGATACCCTCAAAGTTCGTGAAATGCCAAAGGATCCTAAGAACATGTGTGTAAGATGTAAGAGTAATTAGTATTGGACATAGGATAATCTTTGGACTCGTGAGATGCCAAAAGGATCCTAGGGCCATGTATGTAAAAATCAAAGAATGGACGTTGTCTTTTAGGGTAGCAACTACCACCTATAAGTAATGGGTGTTGGAAATGAGAGATATCTTACTCCATACTCTCTTTGTGTGCAACCTTGCTGATGCTAAGTATTATATCTTCTAAGTACTTGTTTACCCAATACTAACAACCTACTGTTATCAACTAAACTACCTAACCATCAGTCTAATTCTCAAGATTATCAATAACCAACCAGTAACTTATCACAAAGTTTATTTACCTATTCTACAGTCATACTTGTAGAAGTAAAATTTCTTAGATTTGGTTGTGAGGTCAATCTATTTGCTTCTTTCAACTATACAATTTCTTGTTGCAGACTTTGAACTTCTTCCATAGGCGTAGGTATAGTATCTCTATAATTCACATTGAAAATATGAGATTTCTATTCTTAAAGTATTGACAAGTTCATGAAGTTCTACAATAGTTGTAAATCTATTCTCACTTCCACTGAGAATAGTATCCATAATTTTTTCTTCTATAGATAATTATTACAAATTCAAAAAGTTAAATTAGAAGAAATAATCTTCAACCTCTATATCAAATAAAAATTTCTACAAAGAAGAATAATCCAATCTCTTTAAGAAAAATATCACTATTAGAAAATAAAAAAATTGTGTAAAAGTAGGTTGTCTACAACCTTCAAAATACAACAATAGAAGTGGAGTAATTCACTCACTTCTAAAATAAGATAAAAATAGTAAGTTAATACTTTTGTCAAATTTTCAAGGATATAAAGTTCAAAGAAAAAATCCTCAATATACTCTTATGTCATTAAAAGGAATTAGAAAGTCAATCAAAGATGATATAATATTGAACTAGAATGGCTATTGCCAAAAAACAAGAAGACTAGAAAGTCTTGAAATAAGACTAAGGACTAAAAAGATATTATCAAGAGTTAAGAGGCATTCACTCTTGCCTCCATATATACTCTTAACTAGGAGCTATGTGGTGAAATCCTATAGAATCTCCAAAACATGTTTTAAAAAATATTATTTGATTAGAAGACTTAAATATTACTTATATTTGATATAATAGATAAATTTTATATTTTTATAATATCATTTATTATTTAAATTTTGATAACTTGATTTGTTTAAATTTTTAATTAAAAAATCTTGTAGTATATGTTACTATCACAAAAATATACATGTAAGCCAGTAATTATCTGTATAAATAGGCACAAGTAAATAGAAGTAAGTAAAAGTAAGCTAATTCTATAATATCTTCTATGGAAGCTTCTTAGAAGCTTTATAGATGCTACTTTGACTTTATAGGTATCTTTAATTGATTTTTTAGATTAGAAACGTGGTCAACAAGTTAGCCATGTACCATATATGTTATTAGCTTGAAGACCAAGGTAACTATGTGGCCTACACGTAAAAAACTTGCCTTGTAAGTCAAGGCATGTGTCCTACAAAGTCAACACATATTAAAGGTCCTATAAAATATTGCCACTTAGCCCCTAGTTAGATAGTATATATAGAAACAAGAGTGAAGCCCTCTTCACTCTTGTCAACTCCTTTCTTGCTTCTAGTCTAGTTTCAAGAGTCTCAAGTTTTTTTGTCTTTTAATAATAAGCCATTCCAGTTTCCTTTTAATATACATCCTTATTTCTATTTTTTTACTCTTTCTTTGACACAGATTTCATTGGTTTATGTATCATCTTTTAGTTGATGTCCTTGATAAATTGAAAAGAATATACTTACAACATTAGAGCTTTGACTTATCTTGATTAAGAGTGGATTACGTCATTCTCATAATAAGATGTAAGCATATTAGAAGTTATGGATTACCCTCTTCTAAACTGATATTGTTCTTAATATTTTCTTTATGCTCAAATCATTTCTTTTACTTTTCTTGAGTGGTATTAGATATTTTTTTTAGCATCATTATGGCAGAGCTTGTTGAAATGAAGAGTGCAATGGTACAAATACAAGAGCAATTGAGGGAGTTGATGCTTGCAATGCATCAACTTAGCTTACCACCACAAGGATCAACAAGAATGGCAGGAAGTGAAGATATAGAGATGATTAGAGCTACTTCAATATCTGCACCAAATCATGTCCCTCTATCCACAATGGAACATCTTTTAAATGTTAGAAAACTAAGAGTTATCCTCCTTGAGAAGTTTGATGGTATAAGATTCAAATTTCGAGGATTTATCAATCAAGTACATCTTATGATTGAACTTCAACCTCAAAGCTATCCAACTCTAAGATCACAAGTTAAATTCATTGGTGCACTTCTTTCAGATTCAGCACTATTATGATTTTTATTTTTTTTTAAATGACAAAATCCAATATTAGATAATCTAAAGGCATTTTTGGCAAAATTTTAGTCCATGTATGGAAAACATGTTGCAACTCATGTTGCAATCAACAAGATTTATCTTTTGCAACAAGACAAACGATTTGTAATATTATATGCTTCATAGTTTCAACAACTTATAACTGATATCAAGTGGGATGATGCTGCAATTATTAGCCAATTTTTCTATGGATTACAATATGAAGTAAAGAAATTAATGCTCAATTTATATGATCTTCAAACATTGAGTCAAGCAATTGACTTTGCTGTGAAATATGACAATTAAATTTTTCAATTTTGATCTAAGAGTCGTACAAATAGGCATCAATATTACTGTAATTTGATGGCAATACCAACATCTCTTCAACATATACATTTAAAAGTGGAGGATATGTAAATTGATGTGATATGTTTTAAATCTCTTATCAAGCAAGAAAAGATTCATCATCGTCAAGAAGGATTATACTTATATTATAGAGAACCTAAACACATTGCTCAACATTTTCCAAAGAAAAGATAAAATTACAAAATGACAAGCACATCTAACAAAAAAGACAATGTGTTAGAAAACAAATTTGTCTAAGTACAATAAGAACCATGTGGTTGAAATCTTATATAATTTCTAATGAAGGTCCTATCCTCTCCTCAAAATCTTCTCCTTGTTTTATAATAGATATATGTTTAGGACCTAATAATTATAAAGCTTCTACTTTCATAGATTCAAGAGCCTTGGCTTCTTTCTTAGACATAGAATTTATTAAAAGTCATAAAATATCGTTAGTACAAAAAACCAAACATATTCATGTAGAAGTCATAGATGGTCATCTCTTGTCTTTTGGAGATGTTACTCATGAAACACTTCCTATAGATGTAACAATAAATAGTCATAGTAGTTGAGTAATCTTTAATATAATTAGATCTCCCTCTAATCTAGTCATTTTAGGTTTATCATGGTTAAAAAAGTATAATCCTTACATAGATTTGATTTCTCGTACCCTTGACTTTTTTAAAAGAATAATTAAGAGTAAAATTAACCTAATAGAAAGTCATAAATCTAGTACAATTAAACCTATGTTTGTAGGTGTAAGAGCTTTCTTGCATGCTACAAAAGAAGGATCACCTTGTGTCATTTATGCCATACATGTTTCTAATGATGCAAAGACTTCAAGTGGCATTTTCAGCCAATATCAAGAATTTTAAGATATATTTGAAAAAAAGAATGTAGATATTCTTTCAGAACATCGTTCCTATGACTGCTCAATTGACCTTCAAGAAGGAGGACAATCGCCATTTGGACCAATCTATAGTTTATCACAAAATGAATTGGCTAAACTCATGGAATATATTGAAGAGAATTTGGCCAAGAATTTCATACGCCATTCCAAATCACTAGTAGGGGCTCCAATCTTATTTGTGAAGAAGAAAGATGGATCATTGCAGATGTGTGTTGATTATTGAGGACTCAACAAAATCATCATCAAGAATAAGTATCCTCTACTTTTGATATCTAGACTTCTTGATCAACTGAATTAAGCTAAGATCTATACAAAAATAGATCTACAAGGAGCATACAATCTAGTACATATTAAAGAAGGAGATGAATGGAAGATTACATTTTAAACTAAGAATGGACATTTTGAATACAATGTCATGCCTTTTGGACTTACAAATGCATGAGGAGCTTTTCAACATCTAATGAATGATGTTTTTTGAGAATTTTTAGATGATTTCATTGTTTGTTATTTGGACAACATCTTGATCTATTCTAAGAATATAGATAAATATGAACTTCATATTCATCGTATGTTACAAAAATTAAAAGATGTAGAACTCTATGCCAAGATAGAAAAGTATGTATTCTATATCATTCAAGTCAACTTCTTAGGATACATCATTTCAAATGATGGATGTATGATGGATCCTAAGAAAGTTCAAACAATTATAGATTGGAAGATTTCAAAAACGGTAACAATTGTCTAATGCTTTTTGGACTTTGTCAACTATTATCAGATCTTCATCAAAGACTTCTCTCGAGTTACAGCTCCACTTACACATTTGACTTACAAAAACAAACTTGAGTGGAGTAAAGAAGTTGAAGCATCTTTTGAAACTTTGAAGTTAGCTTTTATTTCTATACCAATCTTGTATCCCATCAACTTTTCTAAGGTATTTTTTATGGAAACAAACGCATCAAACTTTGCTGTGGATGTTATATTATTACAAATAAAAGTAGATGATAAACTTCACCTAATAGCTTTTTATTCCAAAAAATTTTCAGCAATCAAGATTAACTATGAAATCCATGACAAAGAGCTTCTTGCAATCATGGATTCATTTTAAAAATGGCATCATCATCTAGAAGGCACTTCTAAACTAGTCACTGTATATACGGATCATAAGAATCTTGAATACTTCATGTCAACATGTGTTTTAAATTATCGCCAAGCCCGTTGGAGCATGTCCTTATCATGATTTGATTTCAAGATCACATATCAATCCAAAAAACAACAAGATTTGTCAAACGTTTTTATCTTACACCAAAAGAAGGACATGCATCTTTTTATCAACAAAGAACAATTCTCTTGAAGCCAGAGCATTTTCATCTTTGAGTAATAAAATCAACGTTGACTGTTGATTTGATCCTTGTGAAATAAATCTAATCAAATATGACTTATGATCCTCTTGTTTACAATATCAAGAATCCTTCTTCTAAGTCCTAAGATACTTTTAAGTTTGAGTTCAAAAATAACCTACTCTATTTTGAAGGTCAATTATATGTTTCAAAAAGAGAAGCATGATTATGTATTCTTCAAGCATGTCATGACTTTTCAACAGTAGGACATTTTGGATACAATAAGACTTTGGAGCTTATATCTAGAGATTTTTGGTGGCTACAAATGTTGAAGGGTGTGAAAGACTTTGTTCAGTCATGCGACATTTGTTCAAATTCAAAAACTCCTTGTCATCGACCTTATGGACTTCTTCAATCATTACCTATTCTAGAACAATCATGGTCTTTTGTTTCTATAGATTTCATCATGAATCTTCCAATCTTAGGTTCTTATGACTCTATATTTGTGATACTAGATCATTTTACCAAGATGGCACATTTGGTCTAATATATAAAATCTATCACAAGCAAAAAAATAGGAAATGGTCCAAGTCTATCTTTGGCATTCTATCCTCAAACTAATGGACAAACAGAGCATATTAATCAAGTTTTGGAGTAATATTTAAAATGTACCATCAACTATCAATAAGATGATTGGATAACTCTTTTGCCATTGACAGAATTTGCTTACAATAACATGAAATATTCTTCTACAAAACAAACATATTTTTTTGTCAATTATGGTTATCATCCATGACTTGATACTTTTTACTTTTCAAAAGCTGATAATCTTATGGCCGAAGGTTTGGCATATCATTTATGAGAGCTACATACAACAATGAAGGTGTAGTTAAAAGAAGTTCAAGAACAACAAAAGATCAATGTAGATGTCTATCAAAAGGAACAACCACCATTCCACACAGGTGACAAGATATGGTTACTTCATCATGATATCAAGACTACTCGTTCTTTTGATAAGTTGGACTATCGTAGATTTAGACCATTTCCTATTTTTATACAAATCAATCCAATTGCATATTATTTATACCTATTGAAATCAATAAAAATCCATCCAATATTCCGCATATTTCTTTTTAAAGCATACAAGAAAGTGTACATATCAAGAAGAAGACAAGTTCCACCTCTTCCTATAGAACTGGACAATAATGAAGAATTTGAAGTGGAAGAAGTCATAGATTCAAGGCGGTGCTGAAATAAATTAAAATATCTTTTCCATTGGCGTAGATATGATATTAGTTAATGTACATAGGAGCTAGTAAAGAATCTTACAAATGCAGCAAAGGCGGTGGAGGCTTTTCATCAACAATATCCATCAAAATCAAGATGAAGGTTTTCTTTATAAAAGAAACAAGATCTAAGTAAGATAACATTCTACTTTCAATCATTTTTTGTAGCTTCTTTGTAATTGTGATGCGAAGGAGATGGAGAATCAACAACCAGCAAATTCAACTAAAGAGTCTTTATTTGATGACTTACTGGATGAGGCATTGCAATTGTGACAACCTTCAAAACGATACAATTGAGATGAAGATCCTCAAGAATGACATGTTTTTCCTCGAATAGATGGTAAGATACAGCACGTTTTGTATCACGACCTTGGAAGAGACTCTCGATGTTTGGTAATTTTATTAGAGGTAAGAACAACTCATGACGGTGTTCCAAATATTTTATTTGAAGGAAATTATGAAGGCCTCAACAATGATTAGATAACATGGTATTCTTTTTGCCTTGGTATATGACACTATTGATGGTTGGGAGGCCCTATCAACCATCTTTGAAGAGAACAAAGTTCTAAGTATGTGACAAATACAATTTGTCGTATCATATTTTTTCTCAACATATGATGACTACTCCTAGAAGGAGGGGTAATATCACAAATATACGCATGTAAGCCATAAATTATCTATATAAATAAGTAGAAGTAAGTAGAAGTAGATAAAAGTAAGTTAATTCTATAATATCTTCTATGGAAGTTTTTTAGAAGCTTTATAGGTGTTACTTTGACTTTATAAGTGTCTTTAATTGACTTTTTGGGTTAAAAATATAGTCAACAAGTTGGCCATGTGCCATACATATTGTTAGCTTGAAGACCAAGGTAACTATGTGGCCTACATATAGAAAAACTTGCTTTGTAAGTCAAGACATGTATCCTACAAAGTCAACTTATATTGGAGGTCATATAGAATATCATCACATAGCCCCTAGTTAGATAATATATATAGAGACAAAAGTGAAGCCCTCTTCACTCTTGTCCATTCCTTTCTTACTTCTAATCTAGTTTCAAGAGTCCCAAGTTTTCTTGTCTTTTGGTAATAAGCCATTCCAATTTCTTTTCAATATACGTACTTCCTTAATTTTATTTTGTTATTCTTTCTTTGACATGGATTTTATTGATTTATGCATCATCTTTTAGTTCATGTCCTTGACAGTTACCATATAAAATCAAAATCAAAATACATTAAATTTGATTTATCAATAAATATATAGACATATGATATTTTTATAATTATAGGTTTAATATAAATATGAATAAGTATTTTATGAATAAAATATAAGAATTAACAAGATAATGTTATTGTATAAGATGGAGTGAAAAAATAAACACAAAGATCCCTCTTTAATACCCTTAACAGTTGGTTTATGAACTTGAGCATTTAAATATAAGACAACGTTGTATTTCAAAAAATAGTAATTCTACTAATAATATAATTGGTATAAAAATTATGTTTATTATTATTATTATTATTATTATTTTGATTTTATATTTTGCAAAATTTTTTCTCAACTTTTGATAATTAAAGACAGTGTCAACATAATCCAAAAGATATAAAAGGTAGAAAGTTGGTAATCAACTTTCTTTTTCATTATATAACAAAAATTTGGTTTTATTTTTTCTTACAAAAAAATTAAATTTTATACTCTATGGGCACAAGGTTTTTGAATAGTACATTTTAAATTCAGAGTAACCAATTGTATAGAAAATAAATGAAACTTTATATTGTATTGTTTAAATCAATTTCCTTTTACAACCAATTGCACCTGTAGTAATTGCAAATCACTATAGACTCAATGCTAAAAATAATCCATTTTGAAAAAAATAATGACCATTAACTTAGTTTATGTAGATAACTCAATAAAAAATATTCTGAGATTAGTTTTATCAAACATCCACAAATATTTCATGAGCTCATGTAAGGAGATTGGTCATTATGATTGGAATTGATTATAAACTAGAAAAGATATGTGAGAGCCATTCAATACTTAGCATGAAGTCTATTCAAACTTGATGCCAACATGAGATTTTTTAAATTTTATGCTTGAGACCATAATATTAACTATTTCCAATAAAAAAACCGATTTCCATCCATTCAGCAAGTCTATTAAGGCTCCCGGACGAGTAGGTATAGTGGGTTATGTCCATGGGACCCGATCACCCGGCCCAGCCCATCCTGACATGGGAAGTGGATCGGTTGAAGCTGCAACAGTTGCAGCAGGTCGGCGATCAGTGGTCTCTAGGGTTTCATCATGCCCCTGCAGCCATCTCCATTGTTATGGTGGTGTTAACAATGGACAAGACCACCCGCAAGAGCATTGAAGAGCGTTAATTTTGAATTGTGATCGGAGAACCGTCGATTGATTTGATTTCGCAACGGCTTTTATGAGCCATTTCATATCGATACTCGTTTGAAGCTCCGCGTAGGATGAGATTTGTCCTGGTCCCTCTTCGAAGGCACACTACATTGTCAACTTCTAATGCTGCGAGTCTCGTGTCGAGTGTCGCTGGAACAGCGCAATCAGGCTTCGTGTCAGCACCTGAGCATGAGAGTGGAGGTGCTGAGACTACTCGTATAATCACTGGAGCGTTGATTGTGCTGGAGGAATTAGCTAAAAAGACTTGTTGGCATTTGTATTGGTTCCTTGATGGAGTGAGTGAGGCTTGATCGTGACGAGCATCGGTTGAGGATTCTTTTTTGTCCCGAGTTCTAGACCTGGTGCATTTACGTCCTCCGCACTGTAATGTTGTCCTTGTCATGGGAAATAGGTGATGTCAGTCGCAGCTTGCAATTAGTTGATTGTGGCGTTTGCTAGGATCGGCAGGTGATCTTTTGTTGTCTTAAATTTTTGGGCATTCGTTTATTGTTCCTCGACGTTATTGCTGTTTTGGATCTCATTCGAGGAAATTATGATTTCCTTGCCTGTAATTGTGCTGGTGGGACGTCAGTTTTAGTCTTGTGAGCGTGATTGTGGTGAATACCATCTCTATGCCCAGATTGTTCATTCGAAGAGGCAACTGATCTCCGAAATAATCTACAGTTTTTTTTTTTTTTTTTTTTTTTTTTTTTGTTAATTTTTTTTGGTTTCAATGGATTATCTTGTTGCCTGCGCGGAGAAATTTTCTTGCATCGAAGTTTCAAACTGTGATTCTAGATTGCTCTTTGATCTTGGGTTGATGGATAGATTATTTCCACCTCGCTTCAAGTAAATGTGCACTTGCAGCAGTGCTATAATAAAGTTTCATTTCATGCAGTACCTTTCGAGTGATCTGTATGTACTGTCTTCAGACTCCCGTGAAGTCGCTAGTCCTCGGGAGTATTGGCTTCTCATTATGTGCTAATTTCGTGGGGTTGGAGTCAGTGGATTATGTCCTGTTTTGAGGTGCCAACAGTAAAGTGCTGGCGATCTTGCCAGTGCCTATTTTGCTCCAGTTTCAGTAAGTCAAATATGTGGCTGTAATGCTTGTTGGTTAGCTGATTGGCCGATTTCTGCCTCCATTCCGGGGCTTTATGATTGGTGTAGCAGATTGCTCAAGTTATGAGAATTGCTTTTGAAGCGGCTAGCTACGGAGGGTGTAATTATCTACTTGAAACCGTTGCATCACCAATTTAGAACTAAAACAGAATTGGGACTTCATCGCTGGTAGCAATGGCAGATATTGCTACTCGCTGTCGGGTATGTCTTCTCTTCATACTCAGCTTTCGAAACAATAAAATATGCCTGTGTCTACTGTGTTTCAGTGATGAAATCTAATTACTGTTTATGCCTGAACGTGCTGCGTCCTTGTTGAGTGGGAGTTTAAAGAATGGATTGTCCTCCTAATTATCTAGTAATTTTGGAATGTTGTGGTTGTAGATCCAGTTAAGTTCCTTTCAAATTAAGCATCTCAAGGACACTCTCACACGATTAGGCCTTTCTAAACGAGGGACCAAGCCGGTACGTACCAAATCCGGTGACCAATGTGCTAACAATATGTGATTTATTTCTCCTGAATTTCAATGCGAAGCTTGGCACTGTGAGTAGAGAAAATACTTGATTCTCGTTGTGTTTGAATAGCTCATTATGCCTCATTTCTGCAATGTGAAATGGTTAAAAATTCACGTGGTAGCACTTCGACCTCTGTACTCATCTCTCCACCTTGATGTAAGCAAGTTTGATGGGGTCGTAAGCTGGTGAAAGTCTTTACGTATTCACTAATATTTAATCTTTACTAGTCCATGAACTGTTTACCGGAATTAGAGCTCAAATGAAGGGTAGTTCTGCTCAGATGGAGATTTTTGTAGGATAAATTGCGTGAATGTTTTGTGAGAGGGTTATCATCTCAGAACATCGAATCGCATTATGTTTTCCAATTGTGAAGATGTTGATGGACAAGATCATGGGTTTGATTAACCCTGCAGAGAAGCAACCAACTAAAGGTGGGTAGTTATCTGGACCAGTGATTAGTTTCTGTGCCGCTGTAATGAGTGCGTAATCGACGTTCAGTGAAATTCACAGCATCATTTGATTTTTCATGAAGTCATGATTTTGTTTCTATGAAGTAGGTGATGACGATGACTTGCGAACTTGAGGTAGTGATAGGAATATTGAATTTGGTACGAGATTGTCGGTAACTGAACCCGAATATGATGTTAATTTTACAGGCTTGAAATACAGCAAGCAAATTGTTTCAAGGGAAGAAGCCATTGCTATCATCGAAGAGGAATACAGGTGCGTGCTCCTCTGCCTGTTTATCCCTCTCTACCTATTGGATGGATATCCTTGATTTATAATGGGCCGTTGGGGAGCCTGTCGTGCGTACAAATATTAATAGCGTAGTATTTGAACGAAAAGATGTTACGAATGGAACATGCTGGTACCTATAATCAGGAAACAGATGTCTAGAAACTCCCCGAATCTTTGGAAATAAACCCCATTCATAAGGTTGACTATGATTTTCATATCGTTGTGCTCACGGCTGAGATGTGAGTTCTGACAGGAAGCTTAGACATTCTAGAAGCGAATCTAAGCGTAAAGCTGCTAAGTCTGGCTTCGGCAGCAAGCATCCATCAGCAGGACTTGAAGAGCTTACATGTGTGGAAGAGGCTAAAACTCGGTGTCCTTGTGGGAACAACACAGAGACTGGAACAATGATCCAGGTTTTCCTTCACTTTTTCTTTAAATTGGTCTCTCTATTTCTGATTTGTGTTTTTGCTGAACTTAACTCCTCTGATGTATAGCACTGCAACGTCTTAGTAAAGTTGTAGCATTGGTAGTTGATGAAACTTATTTTGATATCTACTAATGTATTTGTGTCACCATCCTTCTAATTAGATATTTTCTTCTTATTCTGTAGACTTCAGTCTTATTGCATTTAATGCTATTTTTGCAGTGTGTTAATCTTAAATGTCGGGTTTGGCAACACATGAGTTGTGTTGTCATTCCTGAAAAGTCAGGAGATGGAACTCAGACAGGAATTCCTTCAAACTTTTACTGCGAACTGTGCCGCATATCGCGTAGCGATCCGTAAGTTCTGCTTAGATGCGTATTTTTTGGACGTAGAACTCTTCATACTCATGGTCAAATGGCCCTGTATTTTGTTGATAAAGCTGCTATACGTAACTAGGTTTCTTGGTCTGGACAGCTTCTGCGAAGCACAGTTACAGACGCTAATGCCTTCAAAGCTGATTCCTTCTGGAGCCAATACAGAAGGGTATGTTTCACATGTAAATGTATATTTGGGTTTTTCTGTGAAATCTTCAGTTTACTTTGATGCAGGACATCATGCATGTCATAGAGTTTTTATACCATATTTTCATGGTGATTTACTTCCTTATATAGTAGTCATTTTTGTTTCAATGGAACCACTGGTTGTAGTTCTTTGTGTCCTCTGGTTGATTTATAAACGGACCTTTATTAACCATTTTATGTTTGGTTGTTATCTTTCTAGAAATGCATATCCTGAAATGACTTGTTGTGGTTGGTACTTATGATTTGCAGATCTAATATTGTACAGACGTTAGAGAAATCATTTTATTTAAGTCGATCTGACCGAGAACTTCTCCAAAAACCAAATCATGATCTGCAGGTATTTCACTTAGATTTTCTCCTTCAGAGTGCTGGTTTATGGACTGCTATGTGTATTTGACTTCCCCACTTCTGTTCCTTCAAGCACCTACGATTGCTTCGAAGTTAGGAATGCCTTGGGGTTGTTGAGCATTCAAGCATTCCTTTGCTCTTGAGGTCTTAGTTGTCCGATCTCCTAACGTCCTTATAGAATATTGTGTTTTGAATTATTTATACAATAGATGCTAAGCCATTAGAGTACACCAGTCGCATAGTTGTGATCTTTTGTTTTGATTTTAGCAGAAGCATGACCTAAATTTTCAGATGTACTCGTTGACAATCTCGTGAACATTTCATTTCATGTTCAAAATTATGTACCCATCGAGCTTGATCATTTTTCTTTCAGGTCTGGTGTGTACTCTTGAGTGATAATGTCTCCTTTCGCATGCACTGGCCTTCCTTTGCTGATTTACGAGTAAATGGTACCTTACATCCCTTTGCCTTCTTTTGTTCCAATTACCTCCTGTAGCATTCGAAGGCCGAGTATTAGGCCATGCATTCAACAAATCAAATTATTCTTGTATGCACGTCCTCTGTTTACAGTGGCCCTCGGCAATCTAGAGTAAGCAGGTTTACATCTAGCCGATTTGTATCACATGATGAAATAATTATCTCCTTTAAGATCTTGTATTAAATAGTCCAGTCTTCCTTTCAAGCAAGGACGCGTAATAATGATATGCTTCCACCAAGTCGAGAGTTTTGTGAATATTTTTAAGTGCTTGTCCCTCTGGAGCAAATTGCAGAAACTGTGTTTCTTGCATGTCGTGGATTATTTCTATCAATTATTTGGTGACTTATTTTTCGTTATGACAGGAATAGGCGTGCGTGTTACTAATCGCACTGGCCAGCAACTCCTAGGAGCAAATGGTCGGGACGAGGGAACTAGTGTAAGTGATTGAGGATTTATTGAAGTTGTGTTCACTCTGGTTTTCTCACATCTTAACTTTTAGACCTACAGTTTGAGCTTTATCTATGCCAATGTGGATACTGATATTAAGTGAATTATTTCTTACAGGATTTAACTCTTCTGCGTTTCAGGTCACTGTGTGTGCTAGGGAGGGGCTTAACAGGCTGAATATTTCAACTTATGATGCCCGCTCCTTTTGTTTAGGTGTGCGAATTATCCGCCGCCTTTCTCTGGAGCAGGTGTGCGCTGCAAGTATCTTTTATGTTAATACTAATGCACAAACAGAGTATATGATCTAATCACTAGCTGCCTGGCTAAGTTGTATAATTACTAATTTTATTCTCTGATTGTCTTTGTGGGGTTTTCTGGCCTTTAGATTATGGAATCGATTCCGAATGAGAAGGATGGGGAGAAGCTAGAAGAAGCAATGGCTCGAGTTCGGCGTTGCATCAATGGAGGGGGTAGTCAAGGGTTGGGGGCCGATGATGACAGTGACAGTGATTTGGAAGTTGTGGCAGATTTTATTACTGTCAACCTACGATGCCCGGTGAGAGGCGTTTTATTATGTGATCCATCTCTAACGCTACTCTCGTTTGCTACATTATTCTCCCATGATAGTGTTCTCTTGTTCCATCTGTTGACTTTGAGCTTTCGCTGTACTGGTAAACTTCATCTAAAGTCGGAAATCAGCCGGATTGAAGTTTGAGGTAGCATTCAGTTCTGAAACGCAGTAGCACTGCTGTGTTTGGATTTGCGATACACAGATGAGTGGTTCTCGTATTAAGGTTGCCGGCCGTTTTAAACCATGCCTTCACATGGGCTGCTTCGATCTTGATACCTTTGTGGAACTCAACCAGCAAGCACGGAAGGTATTTTCTACGTATCATTATGTATATGCCAATTTAAGGTACTGCTTAGTAGTTTTTTTAATATATCAGATTACTCTGTGTATTTTCTGTGTTTAGTAGCTCGAACTGTGAGGGTGAGTTGAATTACCTGCGTACTAATATTTTCCTGCGGAAATTGTGGCTTTTGCAGTGGCAATGTCCAATTTGTCTGAAGAACTATTGCATAGATAACCTGATAATTGACCCTTTTTTTAATCGGATTACTAATGCGGTATGATTCAAGGTCCACTGTACTGCAAACTGTATATTCCGTATCTTGTGCTCTTTTTCCTGTCTCTGGGAGTTAGAAAATGCAAGTGATATTTGTGTAAATATTTTTGTCCTTATTTACACACCTACTAGAAGGATATTGTTGTTATTTTCTGAGACGAAATCGTGACGTAGGTTGTGTAGTATTACTGTCATCTGCTCTTCCGCTTACGTTTGTAAAAATTCTACCAGGTAAATTGTTTGCATGAGGACATTGCTGCAGTGGAGCTCAAGTCTGATGGTTTTTGGCGGCCCAAACTAGAAGGCAGAGTCAGAAGTAGAGAACCATGGCGTCCGTCTCCAGTCGTAACAAACGTTGTGAATGAAACCACATCTGTACCTGTTTTATTTTCTGAGAATGTCAGAACAGAAGAAAAGTTGTCTTCCCATGACAACGGCTCTTCGTGCTTCAATCGAAATCCTTGTGGCGTTTTGGTGCTGCATTGCACTGAGAATTTGAATGGTGGTCATAGTCAAGAAGTTATCAACGTTTCTAGACTTTCAAGAAGTAATAGTATCACAGACGGCAATCTTAGAGGAGATGAGGATGAACACAGTGCAAACCAAGATCGAGGTGCTGTTTCTACTGTTGACGGTGACAATGTTGGGTTGTCTTCAAGATCTCCGCAGCCAACTAGCAAAACGCTGCAAACTTGTGCTGATCTTGCAAATGGAGCTCAAGTAATTGTACTCAGCGATAGTGAGGATGAAGGAGAAGACGAAGAGACTATTGTTGTGTCATCTTGTGCATCAATTTATGTGGAATCCAACGTTGTTGGCAATTGGAGAATGCGTTCCAGGAAGAGCTATCAAACAAATGGTGATTCATCAGGGCTCGCTGTTGGTCTAGAATATGCCGATGTCACTCCTGCCAGCCACTCAGTTTGTCATCCATCTGATCCTGCGACGAGCAGGAGAATTGACATTGTTATCAATGAACAGATGACTGACGACAGTGGATTAGGCTTGCATTTAGACAGCGGCAGCTTAAGCGCAGTACCCGCAGAGATAGCTAGAAACGGGGAGTGTGGTGTCCATGAAAGTCAAACAGAGGTGGTAAATGTGCTGCAGGGTCAGCCTGTGCGGCAAACACCGGTTCGATTTGTAGCTGGTTGTGGGTCTTCGTTTAGACCTCTTGACAAAGACGATACGACGTCACCATCGGGATGGGAAAGCCTTTGTCTCCCTAATGGAGCCACAGACACAGATGGCGGTAGTATGGATAATGAGGGAACTGGTTTGCCTCTGCAAAAGTTTTTGCCATCCCAACCAGTTCGAGTTGAGGTATTGGTGGCGGAAAAGAACCATGCATTAGAAGAAGCCACGCACAGGACTTTGTTGCTGCAGCTAACCTGTACCTCTTGAAACGGTAAACCAATTCATTTACTCTGCATTGTACAGTGATAGCATTTGTTTGCAAACCTATGCATCCATTTTGTGCATTAATGCGATATCCTCTAGACTTTTATATGTGATTATTAAGGCATTTCACCACATTTTTAATGGCAACCATCATGCATAGAATCAGTGACTAACAGTATTGCAGCATCAAGTAAATTTACAAGAACCTTTCCTCCAAACTGATGAAATTTACCACCTTTGGTGTTCCCTTATCCTGGGCGGAGGAAACTTAGCGGCTTAGGTACTCAGCTGATACTTGGTGCGGGGTGAACAAATAGATCCAAATGGTTCCATGTACAGAATACTCAGACTACAAGCACATCTTCAGTTGATACATGCACACCCCATATTGCTAAATACTGTCCCAAAAAAAAATAGAGCCCTTTGATTTATTTGATTCGTTGGTTGCACACCTTAAGTTGATACATGCTTATCTATAAAAAATCGAGACCTTTGATCTATTTGATTTGTTGGTTGGTTGTTTTTGTGTGGACTTTGACACTTCCTACAATTGAGAGGAGTTAAGAGGGGTGCAATGCCTCCTTGCAGCAGTCTTGTTGCTTTGTTGCTTGTTGAGTGAGTGGTGTTAAGAAAAATTTGAATTTGAACTTTGTTCTGTTCATTGTTATTTGCCAATGTCCTATATCATTGCATGTTGTGCTTGCACCATAGTATTTTTTGCTAGAATGCATGTCTTTTGCACAATGACTGTAAATACGACACATATGCTAGGTGAATTGTATTCTTGCAAGAGAAATTCTTCTAATATATGCATATACATCCACTTTCACATACAATCTCTTCTTCAAATAATTATTTTAGGTGATCTCATGCCACATGACTAATCTCTAAGTTTCTGCTATTGTCCTTTATATTTAGTAGTGTCAAGTTAATCCTCAAGTAGCCTAAAAAATCTCAAAATAAGTAATCATCAATGTTAGCATTGCATTTGAATTTGAATTTTGTTCTCACTTTTGTCTCACTTCTCTTCTTTGCTTTCTTCTTTTCTTTCTTACTTTTGCTCTCTACCTCTCTTTTATAATAAACTTTCTTCTACTAGATTCAAAATAGATACACAATTCATGGAAAGAGTTCATCAAAGACATCTAAACCTATTTAACAAATTGCAACTATGCCATAGTAAGTAAGCACTTAAAATAAGGTTGTTGTGTGTAGTATTCTTGGGACCACAACAGTGGCTATAAAAGTACAATTTTTAAGCCTTTACAAAAGCAGGAGAAATTAACTCAAAAAAATAATTTTTATTTGAGATTGTTACTTAATTGGACAAAAGAGAAGATTGCTAGTACTTAAAGGTTAATAATCTTTAGCACAACCATGAAATATCATCTGTTCCTTCTAAGCATGTTGCGCATAGAAAGCTAACAATAATTGAGAGTGCATGTATCGATAATTTGTCACTTATTAATATTTGTTTGTGTAAGATCTTGATGGTAATATACTAGCATGATAGAAAATTTGCCAATGTGCAAAAAAAACCTTCTACAATATCCTTCAAAGGTTTTTCAAGATATTTCTTCATTGACATACATTACTCAAAGTCTTATTTGATAATTTTACTTACCAAAGATGCCAAATAGCACACAAAATAACGATCATAGAATAAAGACTCATTATTTATTTATTTATTTATTTATTTTTATCTTATTTCAATCAACCTTCTTTACATAAATCAAAAAATGATGTTGATTAAAGCTTCTTATAAGATCAACAAATATTATATGTTGCTCCTATATGTTGCTAGGTGTAAAAATTTTAACAACTCTTTTATGGTGGTGTTTATTTTCATGGCCTTGGAAGAAGTTTGATTTTATCAAATTGTACTTGAATGATTCAAATAATTATTTATTGAGGTACTTTCACCTAACATCTTTGTTGTAGATTGTAAATTTATCTTATTCAATGCAATGAAGGAGATATTTCTATTTGCACCTATTCTTCTACGTTTTTAGCATATTAATATGAATACTATAAAAAATTACAAACAAGACTTTATAAATGAGTAATATCAATATTTTTTTGTAAAATTGACATTTAATAGTATTTATGCCATTCAAAAAAGAATTTAAAGCATAATGGAGTACTTTTGTAGAAATCTAAAAGGTCAAATTTTCCTAAACAATAATATATAATTATATATTGATTGATGCATAGAAAGAAACATTCCTTCTGCCTTTGATAAACAAGATTTTTTACTTTGGCAACTTTGTGACCTCCTCAACAAAGGGCATGTACCACACAATCAAGCAATATCTTAGATCAAGCAAGTTTGTTTTGTTTGGCATATGCCAACACATAGAGCTTTGCATTAAGAACATATACAAAGAGTATGTGGTCTAATTCTTTTGTGAAAAGTTGTATATTTAAATATTTTCTAATTCAGTTCCTTACAATAAGATCTTTTAAGATGCTAAATTTTCATGATGTGTTGAAAAAGATCTAAAAATAAGTTAAACTTGTACATTTCAATGTTGTGAATAATATTAAATCCTATAAAGGAATCTTTACTACAACACTTAAACTACCAAACTTATATCAGATTTGAACCATGCTATGTGAACAATAGTGCTTCAACTTCAACAACTTTGAGTGCCATTTGCATCTATTAAAGCCAACAATAGTTCCTTTTCATATTGAGAATACATTTAGTTTTTATTTTTGGCATATTAAAACAAGAATTTACAATCATTAGTAGTCTTTTATCACATCAACAAATATTTGTGCTTGTAGAACTCCAAATTATATTATAGCAATACCAATAGCTTATTGATAAATTACAAATGGTATAAACAAAGAGGCATTTGCTACAAAAAATTATATCAATGACAAGAATACAATGAAGGTAAATAAATAAGTAAGAAGTTTTTTAAAAAAAGATGACAAAAAATTAAATATATATATATACATTAAAAAAAAATTGAAATAGCTATTGCTAAAAGAGAAAAAAAATTAGAGATCCTTAAAACTAAACCAAAAGTAAGAAAGGAATCGACAAGAGTGAAGAAGGCCTCATTCTTACATTTATATCTATGAAGCCTCTAAGAAGCTTTTCTATAAGATATTATTAATTTTTTTTACTTTAAACTACTTCTATCTACTCATATTATATAGATCATTATTTGAATAAACATATATACATGTAATATTATTCCTCTTTCTAAAGACAAGTTCTATGAGGAGTAGTAATCACATGTTGAAGAAGTCCAAGATGCAACAAGTTGTAGTTACCACATATTTTGATCTTTATTTCTTTTGAAGTTAGTTGATAGGTTTTTTTAGCCATCAATAATGTTTCATTTCACGATAGAAAGACCATCTTGTTGTTTGATCATTTTTGAGGCCTTTATAACTTCTCTCAAACAAAACATTTGTAATACCATCAAGAGTCATTCTTAATTCTAATAAAATCATCAAATGTTAAGAATCTTTTTCAAAGTTATGATATCAAATTTATTATAGCTTGCCATCTGTTCAAAAAAGAATATGTTGTTCTTAAAGGTCTTAATTCCTATTATGTTGCCTTGAAAGTTATAACAATTATAATATCTTGTCTAGTAATTCAACAAGCAATAGCTCTTAAGTTGAATATGTTGGTTGTCAGTTCTCTATTTTGTTAGCACCACAAATACAAAAAAAAATATAATGAAGGATAGATGAAAAAATAAAATCTTCATTGAACATCCTTTCTTTTATAGCAAGGAGTTGTGGGACTCTTCATCTTGATTTTGATGAATACTATTGATAAAAAAGCGTCAACCTTCTCTACTATATTTGTGAAATTCCTTACTAGCTCATATGTGCATTCACTAATATTATATCCATAGTAATAAATAAGATATTTCATGCTAAAATGGCTTTATTTTAAGTCTAAGTCTTTTTCCACCTTAAAATTTTGATTATTATCTACATTAATAGGAAGAAGTGGCATTTATCTTCTTCTTGAAATATTAAATATCTTAAATAATTTAAAAAAAGATATGAAATATAAGATGAAACTTTATAGATTTCAATAGGTGTAATTGATATACAGCTTGATTAATTTATTCACTAATAAAAAATGGTCCAAGTCTACAATAATCCAACTTGTCACAAAAGCAAATAATCTTAATAATGCAAAAAAATAACCACATCTTAGTGCAAACTTAGAATTAAAGGTATTCTTTATAATAGGCATTCAAATTGATTTTTTGTTATTCTTAAGCTTCTTTTAATTATACCTTTATTATTGTATGTAGTTCTAATAAATAATTTATCAAATCTTTTGCGACATAATTTTCAGCTTTTGAAACATCATAAGTATTAAATTATGGATAATAACTATAATTAGTAAAAAATATTAAATAGAAGAATATATTGTATTATTATTGGAAAAATTTATGAATAAAGAAACGTTATTCAATCATCTTATTAGTAATTCATAATAGACCTCAAATACTACTTCAATACTTGATTTATCTATTTTATTTGTATATTGTGACAAGTTTAAAAAAATACGTAATTATGCTTCATTTTATAGAATCAATAAACATCTCTTGAAATAAAATAGATTATTTTTAAATTCAAACTTAAAAGTATCATGAGACTTAAAAGAATTATTTTTAATATTATAAATAAGAAAATCAGAAAAAATATTCAATTGAAATTGGTTAAAAAAGTTTTAATCAACAATCAATGTTGATTTCATTGCTCAAAGATGAAAATGCTTTGGCTTCAAAAAAATTATTTTTTTGTTGATCAAAAGCTATATTTTATTTTATTTTACTATACTTTATTTTTTGATATAAGATAAGAATATTTAAAAAGAGCATTTAAAAAAACCTAATTATTTTTTTGATCAATAAATATTCTTAAAATTAAATCTAGATACAGACATTTTCCAATGGCCTTGGAAATGATTTATAATACATGTTGATATGAAATACTTGACATTCTTATTATTTATATGAATAGTTATTGAATTTAAAAAAATCTCTAAATAATGGTGTCATTTTTTAAATAAATTTATAATTTCAAAAAGTTCTTTATTATGAATCTTGTAATTAATCTTTGCAATTGAAAATTTTCTTAAATAAAAGCAACAAGGTAGACTTTGTCATCTATTCCTATTTTTAACAATACTACATCAAAAGCAAAATTTGATGCTTTTGTATCCATAAAAAAATATCTTAAAAAATCAATGCAATACAAAATTAGTGTAAAAATATTTTTTTTTTAATACTGATTTTTTCCTTAAATAGAGTGGATTATTCCTCTTTGTAGAAATTTATATTTAATATTAGAGGTTGCGGATTACTTTCATCTAATTTGTCTTGTGGATTTATTAAGTTGTTTAAAATAGAAGAAAAAATCATGAATGCTACACTTGGTAGAAGTAAGAATAGATTTGCAACTATTATAGATCTTCACAAACTTTTTAATATTCTTAGAGTAGAAATTTTATGCATCACCAATGCCAACAACAAAAACACTAATCCTATGCCTACAAAAGAAATTCAAAATCTATGTCAAAATATTGTGCAATTGAAAGAAACAAGTAGATCAACCTTATAACCAAATCTAAAAAGTTTTGCTTTTACAAGCTTGATAGAGACATAGATTAGTATGACCAGTAAGTTTGATGGAACATGATCAAAATTTCAAAGATTTTTGTAACAAGTCAAGCTTTATCTAAGGTTGCATTCCATCCAATACCTTGATGAATTTACTCAAGTTGAGTTTATAAGTCCACTATTATTTAGAAGTGCTTTCTCTTAGTTTGTACAATTAATGAAAAAAGATTTGTAACTCTTTTATAATTTGAATTCATTCCTAAAAGTGTTTACGGCTATATTTTGAGATAGTAATCAAGAAAGAATAGTAAAAACTAAGTTCTTATCTTTATAACAAAGATCATAATTAGTTATCATATATGTTGTTGAATTCCAAAACCTTGCTTGTGATATGGATTATAGTGACAAAGCCCTTATCAATCAATTTTGATATGGATTGAAGAATAACATTAAAGTTTTATTAATCACAATACTATAATTAGAATCTTTAAAATAATTTATTATCAAGCCATTGCATGTAATAATTGATTATTTGAAAGGCATCAAGAACAAAGACTTAACTAAAAAAGAACAAGCCAAGGAATGTTGATAGCTCCCAAGTTTTCATAAACTTATTTATCAAGGCCAAAACTAATGTAAATTGATGTAGTATATTTTAAATCCTTTATTAAATAAAAAAAGACTCAATGTCATCAAGAAGATTTATACTTGAATTATAGAGAAGCTAAGCACATTGCTCAATGTTATCTAAAGAAGCAATGTATTCACAAAATGAGGAATATGATTGCTAAAAAAGACAATGTATTAAAAAACAAGTTTCTCTAGCTACAATAGGGACTATGTAGCTTGAATCATATGCAATACCAAGTAAAAGATCTATTCTCTCCTCAAATCCTTCACCTTCTTTTATAATAGATATATATTTAAGACCTAAAAATTATAAAATCTTTATATTATTAGATTCAAGTGCCTCAGTCTATTTTACAGACAAAGTCTTTGTAGAAAAATAAGAAATATTTTAAGTCAAGAAAACCAAATCCGTACATATAGAAGTCATAGATAGTCATTTGTTATCTTTATAAGATATTACTTATGAGACTATTCTTTTAGATGTAGCAATTAAAGATCATAATAGTGCAGTAATATTTAATGTGATAAGATCTTCTTCTAATCTAATTATTTTAGAATTATTATAATTACAAAAATATAACTCTTAGTTAGATTGAATTTTTTATTGTCATATTACGTGAAATCTTGTTTGAGAATGCACTGGGCACTTGGCCGTAGAAGATGAAAATTGCAATAATAAAATCTTAATTCTAATAGAATATTAAATAGTTATAATTAAATCCTTAATAATGTTAAGCAAGTTTTAATCAAATTCAAAAGAAACCTTAAAAAAATTACAAAAGAAATAATAAGAAATATTAAAAGAATTCAAAAAAAATCTACAATAAATCTTAAAAGAATTCTTAAGAAATCCTAAAGAAATATTAGAATAGAAAAAAATATATCTTAAATATATCTCAATCAAGTTCTAATTTAATCCTAATTGAAATTCTAATGGACTTCAATCAAATTCTAAGCCAAATCTTAAATCCTAAATAAATCTTAAATCCTAAATTAAATCCAAAATAAATCCTAAATCAAATCTCAAAAGAATTCTAAATCCTAAAATAAATCCTAGATAAATCCTAAATTCTAAAAAAAATCCTAAAAAAATTCTAAACCTTAGACCAAATCCTAAATAAATCCTAAATCCTAAATCAAATCTTATAGCAAATTTGAATCTTAATATCTATTGATCAAACTATTTATCTTACTTAAAAATTTACACACCTTTCAACCTCTTAATTGAAAAAAAACACAAAAAATTTGAAAATAATTACACTTACCAAATGGAAGAAAAACTCTAAAACCTGTTTGGATATTGGCCAACCTTCCACTCCAATTTGAATGTTGAATTTTTAGCACCAATATCTCATTTTCAAAATATTCAATTATTTTTAAATTATATATATATATATATATATATATATATATATATAGTAAATCAAGTCTATTACCCTCACACATATATTTCACTCCAATATAACTAATAAATTATTGAAGATCTTAGAAATCCTAACTGCCTCTCAGAGTCTAATTTCTAAGACCTCAACCTATTTAAAATTCAATAACCTTCAATTCAACTATTCGATCAAGCTCAAACTTACAATATATACTTCAAAAAACTATTCTCATAAGTTCTCAAAATTTGAATTATAAATCTACTACCAAACTCACAAAATTTTCTAAAATGTAATACCTTTTATATTTTATAAATTCTAGAATCATCTAAAACAACTATGACTTTACAAAGCTCTTACAAAATTATTATATACTCAAATCACTTAAAATCAATGCTTAAAAAAACCTTATGAAGTCTACTTTCAAATCTTAGTCTTTAATCTACAAAAAAAATTCTAAAGTTGCTATTAGTGCCTAATTTTGTGCCTTAGAATCTGATACTATCCAAATTGATAACTAATCATTTCTAGATACCAAATTGTATCCTTTTGAGTTAATTTTTACTAAATTCAACTTCTAATTTCTTCTTACACATGTTCATGTTCTTTATTTTTCTAATCTACCTTGTTTTACTTTATTTATGGCCTTACAAAGTAAGTAGAAGCCTAATTTGTAAAAAGATAGTATTTACACATTTAATTTTATTTTCTTTTGGACTATTGTGTATTTTTTAAGATAATTTGCTATAATATTTGAAGTAAGATTTTTTATAATAAAATTATTTCTTCACCTTTTTTACCTATCAATTGTATTATATTACAACATTATAACCTTAATTTTTCTTGTAGTTTACTCTAAAATTTTGATAGTGAAGTAGAAATTATTAAGCTTAATATATCCAAATCTTTATTGATAGGTATAAGAGCTTTCGTATATGTAGCAAAAGAAGAATCATCTTTTTTCTATATATGCCACATCTATTTTTGATGGTAGAAAGATATTAAATGGTATTCATAGCCAATATCAAGATTTTTAAGATATTTTTGAAAAACAAAATGCAGATATTCTTCTACAATATTGATCCTATGATTGTTCAACTGATCTATAAGAAAGAAATCAACTACCATTTGGACCAATCTATAGCTTATTGCAAAATGAGTTGGCTACATTAAAAGAATATATTGATAAGAATTTTGCTAAGAACTTTGTTGGCCATTCAAAATCTTCAATAAGAACTCTTATCTTATTTGTAAAGAAAAAAGATGAATTTCTACAAATGTGCATAGACTATTGAAGACTTAAGAAGATCACCATCAAAAATAGGTATCTCCTATTTTTGATTTTAGGACTTCTTGACCAACTCAATCAAGTAAAGATCTACACAAAAATAGATCTATAAGGAGTATACAATTTTATCTACATCAAAGAAGAAGATGAATGGAAGATTAATTTTTAAACTAAATATGGATATTTTAAATATAATATTATATCTTTTAGACATATAAATACATCAACTGCTTTTCAATATTTCATGAATGATATCTTTCATGAGTTTCTTGATGATTTTACTATCTATTATTTAGATGACATTCTAATCTATTCTTAGAATATAAAAGAACATAAATTTTATATTCATTGTGTGTTACAAAAACTTAAAGATATATGATTACATACCAAGATAGAAAAATATATATTCTATACTACTTAAGTTATTTTTTTAGGATACAACAATTCCAACAAAGGATTAATAATGGGTACTAAGAAGGTCTAAATTATCATGAATTAAAAGATATAAAAAATAAATAAAAATATGCAATTTTTTTTAAAATTTTCCAATTATTATTAAATCTTTATGAAGAAATTTCTTCAAGTTACGACTTTTATTATACATTTGACATAAAAAGACAAACTTGAATAGAACACAAATTTTGAAACACCTTTTGAAGTCTTAAAGACAATACATTCTCCATATATGTAAATACATTAGACTTTATTATGGGTGCTAATTTATCACAAATGAAAGTAGATGATAAGCTCTATCTAATAGCTTTTTATTCTAAGAAACTTTAAGAGCCAATATTAACTAAAAGATCCACAACAAAGAACTTCTTGTAGTTGTGGATTTATTTCAAGAATGACATCATTAATTAGAAGGCTCTTTTTATCTAATTATTGTATATACAAATCACAAGAACCTTAAGTATTTTATATTGGTATATGTTTCAAATTATTTCTAAGTTTATTAGAATATGTCTTATTAAGATTTGATTTCAAGATTACTTATAGATCCAAAAAACAACAAGGTTTATTAAGTGCCCTTTCTAAATATTCTTATCTTGCACCAAAAGAATGAGATGTAGCTTTTGATCAAAAAAGAAAAACTCACTTGAAATTAAAGAATTTTCATCTTTGAGCAATAAAATCAATATTGATTGTTGAATCAACCTTTTTTAAGTAAATTCAATTAAATATATCTTTTGATTTTTTTTTTCATGATATTAAGAATAATTCTTCTAAGTCTCATGATATTTCCAAGTTTGAGTTTAAGAATAATCTATTCTACTTCAAAGGACAATTATACATTCCAAAAGATAAAGCACAATTATGTATTCTTCAAGCTCATTATAACTTTTTAACAATCAAACATTATGGATACAAAAAGACTTTAGAGATAATATTTAGAGATTTTTAATAGCCTCAAATATAGAAGGTAATCAAAGAATTTTTATAATCATGTGATATTTGTTTAAGATTCAAAATTCTTCAACTTCAATCCTATAGACTTTTTCAGCCATTACTTAATCTGAAACAACTATAGTCATCTATTTTTATGGATTTTATCATGGATCTTCCAATCTTAGATTTGTATGATTCTACATTTGTGATAGTAGATTGTTTTACTAAGTTGGTATATTTTGTATTATGAATAAAATCTATCACAAGTGAAGAAATGACTAAACTTTTTTTTGACAACATCTATTGCTATCATGGATTGTCTAAGGATATTATATGAGATAAAAATATTAAATTTATTTGAAGATTTTAAAAATTATTTTTAAATTTTTAAAGATAGATATAAAGCTCTCTTCAAATTTTCATCTTCAAACTAATCAGCAATCAAAATCGATGAATGAAATTTTAGAATAGTATTTTAGATATATCATCAATTATTATTAAGGTGATTAGACAATTCATTTGCTATTAGAAAATTTTGCATGAAATAATCTAAAATAATATTTTATTAAATAAATATCTTTTTTTTCTAATTATAATTATCATCTACTATCAGAGTAAAGAAAATTTGCTTCAAAAAAGCACAAGGCTCTTAGTTGTCATTAATTACTCAATCAAGTCTTGAAATAAGAAAAACCAAGTTCATATATAAAATTTCCCTTTTTGAGCAATTACACCAAATACATAAGCCTCAAGTAACCAAAAACATCTAAAATATGATGAAATCTTCTAAAACCTTATATATCCTTATAAGGAAATTTTCTTGAACTTCAACACATCATATCTCCTAATCTGATTGTCCAAACAAACTCAAATTTTATATGACTAATTAAAATATCCTTATAAACTTTTATATTAAATTTCAATTATAAATTTGTTGTGAAACTTGAGATATCTTGAAAATCCTAACAGTCATTTTAAACCCTTGTCTTTATATATCCACATGTAATTTTCTTCATATCTCACAAAATATAAGCTCGAATACCATAAAATTTATATATATATATAGCTTTTTAACACAAAATATTACAATCTCCAAAATATTTGAGTCAAAAATTTGTGCAAAAACTCAAGTTATGGCTCCAACCATTACTATAAGTGAAACTATTTATTTACTACCTTTGATTTGGAAGTGCTGCCTTCAACTCCCTATAACTCCTTTATATAAACTTTATTAAGGTCGTAGGTAGCCTCTTCAAAGCCCATTGGGCATGGTATTCGACCAATAGAAATGAAGTTCTCTATTCCTTGCCTTCATCTAACCATGCCTTGCTTTCATCCCTCCCAATTAGCCTCCTACTAGTTTAGATTTTCATCGTTAGGCATCCACCTTCTTCTAAGGCTTCATACTAAACATTTAGATCTTTTATTTTTTTTTAATGCTAAAATCAAAACAAGTAAAAAAAAATAAAGTAAAGTTTCTTATATTAACTCTTTTAAACTAATCTACTAACCACTCTAACACACATCTAGATTTATTAATATATGATATGTTTTAATTCATTTTTATATATTATAAGTATTTATAATATGATAAAACTTGATATTTTGGAATTTTTCAAAATTGATAATTCTATGACAAAAGATTTGGTAATTTTTTTTTTAAAGCTATATACAAAAATGAAGGTTAAGTTAAAAGAAGCTTAAAAATGACAAAATTTTAATGCAGATGCCTATTATAAGGAACAATCATAATTTAATATAGATGAAAAGGTATGATTAGTTTTATGTAATATCAAAATTACTTATTCTTGTCATAAGTTAAACTATTGTAAGCTTGAACCTTTTCTTATTTGTGAACAAGTCAATCCTATTGCTTATCAATTACATTCACTAGAATCTATAAAGATTTATCCTATAGTTTTTTTATCTCTTTTTGAACCATATAAGATAGTGAATATCTTGAAAAGAAAACAAATACTACCACCTCTTATAAAAGTAGATAATAATTAATAATTCAAAATAAAAGAAGTTTTAGATTCAAGGTGGCATTAAAATAAATTAAAATATCTTGTTTATTAGTATAGATATGATATTAGTGAATAATCATGAGAGTCAATAAAGAATCTTATAAATATAGTAAAGAAAGTTGACGCTTTTTATCAATAACATCTATCAAAACCAAGATGAAGAATACAAAATCTTTATTATAAAAGAAACAAGATCCAAGTAAGATAGCATTCTATCTTCTATTTTCATTTATAGCTTTTGTATATTTGTGGCACTAAAGAGATAGCTAATCCATAAATAACTAATTCAATCCAAGAACCATCATTTGCTGACTTACTACATAAGACATTATAATTGTTATAACATGTAAGACAATATAATCGAATTGGAGATTGTCATGAATGACATATCCTTCCTTAAATACATAACGAGATACAATGTGTTTGGTATCACAATCTTAGAAGAGATTCTTGATATTTGGTGATTTTATTAGAAATAAAAATGACTTCTAATATTATTTTAAATATTTTATTTGAAAAAAATTATGAATGCTTCAAAAATGATCAAATAATAGGATCGTCTTCTTAGCTTGATATAAAACACTATCAATGGTTTAGAGGACCTATCAATCATCTTCAAAGAGAGCAAAGATCACAGTATGTAGCAAACATAATTTATTATATCTTAAATTTTCTTAACATATAAAGACCTCTCTTTATAGAAATTGTCTCTACAAGGAAGGATAATGTCACAAACATATGTGGTTATTCCAATAATTATCCATATAATTAGGTAGAAATAGATAAAAATAAATAAATTTCATAATGTCTTCTAGAATACCTTCTTAAAAGCTTTATAAACGTGATTTTGAGGTTAAAAATATTAAAAGATCATTAATAGGTCAAAAACTTAATTATCAAATTAACTACATACTAATAGCTTATGAAAGAAGTTAACTATGTAGTGCACATATAAAAAACTTTCTTTGTAAGTTAAGATAGATGTCCTATAAAGTTAATATGTATTAGAGGTCCTACAAAATATTGCCATGTAGTTTCTAATTAAATAGTATATATAGAAGTAAGAATAAAACCTTTTTTATTCTTGTCAATGCCTTTTTAACCTATAGTCTTGTTTTAAGACTTTTTAATCTTTTTGTCTTTGGCAATAGCCATTCTAGTTCAATATACTATCTTCTTTAGTGATCTCTTAGTCTTTTTGAATTACATAAGAGTGTATTGAGAATTTCTTTCTTTAAGATTCATGTCCTTAATATCTATTAGGTTGTATGCTTCTTGTAAATTTATTTTAATTTAAATCTTAACTTGATTCAATTGATTAAGAAGTCTTGATATCAAAAATAGAAGTTACCTATTTTTGATGGTTATTTTATTGAATCTTTGTTAATCCATACACATTTATAATAATCTATCTTTTTTCTTTACAAATAAGATAAGAACTCATGTTAGAGATTTTGAATGGCATATGAAATTCTTAGCCAAATTTTCTTGATATATTTCTTAAGTTTAGCCAACTCATTTTGTAACAAACTATAGATTGGTTGAAGTAGTGGTTGAGCTTTTTCTTGAAGATGAATTGCACAATCATAGAAATAATATTATAGAAGAATATCTACATTCTTCTTATAAAAAATTTCTTGATAATTTTTATATTAGATTAGAAATTTATTTAAAGTTTTTTTTACTTTTGAAAATAGGTGTGGCATAAATAACATAAGATGATCCTTCTTTTGCAATATGTAAGAAAGTTCTTGCACCTACAAATAAGGATATGATTTTATTAGACTTATGACTTTCTTTTTTATTAAAAAAATTCTTAGTTATACTATAGAAAAAGATAAAACTATAAAAAATCTAATCTATTCAAGGATTATATTTTTTTAGCCACAATAAAATAAAATGATTGGATTAAAAAAAATATTTATATTAAATATTACAAAGCTATTATGACTATTATTTGCTATTTCTATAGAAATAATTCTATAAATAATATCTCTAAAAGTCAATAGACGACTATCTATGCCTTCTACATGTATTAATTTAGTTTTCTTCACTAAAGATATATTATATCTTTTAACAAATTCTTCATTTAAGAAATAAGTTGAGGCTTCTAAATCTAATATGACAAAGGCTTTGTAATTTTTAGATCTTATACAAACATCTTTTGTAAAACAAGGTGAGTATTTTGACAAAAGAATATGACCTTTACTAAATATTATACAAGGTTCTAAGTGCAAAATTTCTATTGTAGCTTAATAAACTTGTTTTTCAACATATTATCTTCTTTGATAGCCACACTCCTCATTTTATAGTTGCATTACTTCTTTCGATAACGTTAAGCATTGTGTTTAGGTTCTCCATAACATAAGTATAATCTTTCTTATCAATGACGAGTCTTTTTTCCTTAATAAGAAGTTTGAAATATATCACATTAATTTTTATATCTTCCACTTTCAAATGTATGTATTAAAAAGATGTTTGTATTGCCATTCACTTATAAAAACATTGATGCTGAGTTATGTGATTCTTAGATCAAAATTCAAATAGAAAATTATCATACTTCATGGAAAAATTGATTATTTAAATCAATGCTTCAGAATCATATATATTGAGCATTAAATTTTTTTTATATTATAATTTGTAGAAAAATTGGCTAATAAATATAATATCATTTGACTTGATATCAATTACAAGTTGTTAAATTTGTAAAGCATATAATATTATTAATTAATTATTTTATTATAAAATATAGATCTTATTAGTTGTAATATAAATTATATCATATTTTCTATACATTGAGTGAAACTCCATCAAAAAAGTTTCTAAATTATTTAAAATTACATTATATAGTTTAAAAAAAGATGACAATCAAGATAAAGTAAAAATTGAAAATATTATTTTAATCAACTTGACTTGTGGTTCTAGAATTGAATAGCTTTGGAATTGAAGTTCTATCACCAATTAAAATTGATTGATGAAGCTTCAAAATTTTGATCTAGTACCATCAATTATTTTAGAAAAGACAAATCTTGATTCTCTAATACTTAAAGAATGAACTACCATGGGAGAATTAACATAATTTAGTGTAGATATTAAATCAACTCTAATGATTTTTTTATCTTCACTTCTTATTAATCTTGTTGCTCTTTGTGGTAGTAAATTGAATTGATATATTGCAAGAATTTAATTCCTCAATTATTCTTAAATTTGTACTATTTTAATCTTCATGTCAACAAGTTCTATTATAATGATACAATAGAAAAGAAGATTTTTAATATTGTTGAAGATAAATAGTTAAAAAGACTTGAGAATAAAAAAAATATTAAATACAATATTAACTAAGAAGTGGATAATATATAGCTTTTAATATGCTTATGTCTTATCAAAATAAAAAAATAATCTAATTTTAATCAAAAAAAGATAAAGCTCTGATATTATAAGTATATTCTTTTCAATCTATTAAGAACATGAATTCAATGAAAGTAAATAAATAAGTAAAAAGCTTCTCAAAAAAAGATAACAAAAAAAAAAATATGTGTATTTAGAAAGAAATTGGAATGGCTATTGCCAAATGACAAGAAAACTAGAGACCCTTGAAACTACACTAAAAGCAAAAAAAGAATTGACAAGAATGAAGGTCTTATTCTTCTTTTTATATGTATTATTTAATTAGGAGCTATATAGCAATACTTTATAGAACCTCCAACATATGTCTAACTTACTTGACATATATCTAACTTATAAGAGAATTTTTTTTACATGTGTGCTACATGATTAGCTTGTACCATAAGCTATCGATACATGCAACACATATCCAAGTTGTTAGCCAAGTTTTCAACCTATTAATCACATATAGACACATATAAAGGCAAAGTCATATTTATAAAACTTCTACAAAGTATTTGATGATTTTTTTAATATTTGGTGGTATTATTGGAGGTAAAAATTATTCCTAATGGTATTTCAAATATTTTGTATAAAATTATGAAGGTCTTAATAATAATCAAATATTATGATATAATCTTCTTGTGTTGATATGAAATACTATTGATGGTTGTGAAAACCTATTAATTACTTTTAAAAAGAACAAAGATTAGAATATGTATTACTAAAGCTTTAAGAATTATAAGCAAGTACAAGATAGAACTTGGTGATAACCATGATCAATAACATGCATTGATTTATAAATAAATTATTTGATTACGAAGATTTAAAATTATATGGCATTTGGCCAAGTACTACTTTATTTTGAGATTCTATTGTTCAATAATAATATATTCTATTCCATTAATTTTTAACTACTATTATAGTACTATTCCAATTCTTTAATATTTGGCTTCTTTGATATATGGCTTCTTTAATATGTATTTGAAAGATATCTCTGCATTTTGTGGTAGTATTATCAAAACTATTCTTATTTTCTTGTTGGTTTTTTTGACCACATATCAAGGACATGAATTAGAAGAAGATGCATAAACTTGGAAAATTTTTATAAAAAGAAAAGTGGCAAAATAAAAATAAAGTAGTATATATATTAAAAAGAAATTGGAATAGCTATTGCCAAATGACAAGAAAACTAGAAACTCTTGAATCTACATTAGAAGCAAGAAAGGAGTTGACAAGAGTAAAGAGGGCTTCACTCTTGCCTCTATATATACTATCTAATTAAGAGCTATGTGGCAATGTTCAATAGGACCTCTAATATGTATTGACTTTGTAGGACACATACCTTAGCTTACAAGGTAAGTTTCCTATCTATGGGCCATATAGTTAACTTGTTTTTCAAGCTATCAACATGTGTGGTACATGGCTAACTTTTTGACCATGTTTTTAACCTAAAAAATCAATTATAAATAACTATAAAATCAAAACAACATCTATAAAGCTTTTAAGAAGCTACTATAGAAGATATTATAGAATTAACTTATTTTTATCTACTTTTATCTAATAATATAGGTAATTATTGGTTTACATGTGTATGTCTATGACATTATCTTTCTCTCTAGTGATGAGTTCTACAAAGAGCGATTTTTATATCTTGAAAAAATTGAAGATGTGATGAATTATATTTGCCACATACTCCTATCTTTATTCTCTTTGAAGATAGTTGATAGGCCCTCTCAACTATCAATAGTTTCCTATACTAGGATAAGAAGACCACCTTGTTATTTGGTCATTGTTGAGGCCTTCGTAACTTCCATCAAATAAAACATTGGAAACACCTTCAGGACTTATTCCTACATCTAATAAAATCACCAAACATTGGGAGTTTCTTCCAAGGTTGTGATACCAAACATGTTGTATCTTGCCATCTATTCCAGGAAAGACATGTCGTTCTTCAAGATCTACATCTCAATATTATCGTCTTGAAGGTTATGACAATCACAATATCTTATCTAATAAATCTGTAAATAAAAGCTCTTGAATTAAATCTTCTAGTTGTTGGTTTTTTATCTCTTTAGGGTCATAAATATGCAAAAGCAACAAAAAATAAAATAAAAGGTAGAATGTAATCTTCTCTAGACCTTATTTCTTTTATAGCAAAGACATACTAATCTTCATCTTGGTTTGGATGGATGTTTTCAATGAAAAGCACCTTTGCTACATTTACAAGATTCTTTACTAGCTCCCATGTGCATTCATTAATATTATATCCACTATCGTATTATATGAAGTTTGGCTTGAGAATGCATTAGGCACTTGGTTATAGAAGATAAAACGAAAATTGCAACAATAAGTCCTAACCACTCTAATAAAATTATATATAAATTACTATAGAAGCTTAACAACTATAATCAAGCATCAATTAATTCTAATTATTATTATTATTATTATTATTATTATTTTGAAATAAATTATAAAAGAAACACAAAAAAATCTTAAAAAAATTTAAAGAAATTCTAAAGAAATATTGAAGAAATCCAAATCAAATTCTAAACCAAATCATATCCTAATCTTAATCAAATCTTAATCCTAATCAAACCTTAATCTTAATTAAAATCTATAATCTAACCAAATCCTAATCCTAATCAAATCCTAAATAAGTTCTAACCAAAATTTAGTCAAATCTTAGTCAAATTCTAATCAAAATCTAATGAAACCTTAAACAAATTCTAATCCTAATAAAACCTTAAATCAACTCAAAATCCTAATCTTATCTCTAAACCAAATCCTAAACCAAATCCTAACTAATTCCAAGTAATTCCTACAATAGATTTAAAACTTAATAACTAATGAATAAACCATTGATTTTAATTCAAATTTTGCATATTTCTTAAAAATTAAATTGAAAATAAGCACAAAAAAATTGAAAAAGATCTAAATTATCAAGTAGACAATAACCTAAAAATTTACTTGATTGTTGGCTAACCTCCTTCTCTATCCTTGATACCAATCAACTATAGCAAATTATTCTTCATTCAACCGTTACTTTGCTTCCAAACTTTAAATACTTCTTAGAAATCAAGTTAACTTCCTCTGTGAAAATAATTTGCTTCAAACTAACTGGCAAATAGACAAATATCTAACAAAACCTCATTAGTCTTTAAAATCCTAAATTTCAACACCATAATCCATAAAAACCTTTATGCTTTTCAATCTAATTGTTTAAAAAAATTCAAATTCAGAGCACATATGAAGCACAATTACATCCACAAACATAAAAAAATTCACTAATAGCTCTATTATCAAACTTACAAAATTTTTCAAAATATTTCGCCCATTTTATTTCACAAATTTAGAGTCACCCAAAAAAAACTCTAACTTTGTAAAGCTCTTACAAAGTCAATATATATTCAAATCATCCAAAATTAATGCTTATAGAAACCCTATTATGTCTCTTTCTAAACCATATTTTCTAATCTCACAAAGAACTCCAAAATCATTGTCAAGGCTTGATTTTGTATCTCAGGGTCTGATTTCGATCCTACTTGGTAACCAATCTTCTCCAGGTATCAATTTTTGTCCCATTTGAGATAAATTCTACTAAAAAAAACTCTTAATTCTCTCTTATATATGCCAATATCTTTTATTTTTCTAATTTACTTTTTTTTTCTTTATTTATGATCTTACAAAGTAAATAGAAGCTACTTTTTTTAAAAGGCAGTATTACTACTAAAAGTTTTACTATCTTCCTATCTTTTATTCATATTTTTTTTACTTTATCTTTTAACTCAACTCTTCTATAATAAAATCCATATTATTATCTTTCACTATATAGTCGTATTACAACATGATACTGCACCTATACACAAGATATTCTAATTTATTTTGGCATCACCTTCAGTCTAGAACTTCTTCCACTTTGAACTCTTCATTATTGTCTACTTTTATAGGAGGAAGTAAAACTTGTCTTCTTCTTAGTATGTTCATAGTCTTATATGATTCAAAAAGAGACATGTAAAAGACATGATAGATCTTCATTGCCACTGATAGATGTAATCAATAAGCAACTCAATTGATTTGTCCATAAATAAAAAAATATTTAAGCTTGCAATAGTCCAACTTATCACAACGACAAATAGTCTTGATATTACAATGAAGCAACCATACCTTGTCACTTACATTGAATTATAATTATTCTTTTTGATAGGCATCTGCATTGAACTTTTATTGTTCTTCAGCTTTCTTTAATTGCACCTTCATTATTGCATATAGCTTTGACAAATGATTTTTCAATCTTTTTGCTGCAAAATTATCAACTTTTGAAAAGTTAAAAATATCAAGTCATGGATGGTAACCATAATTGGCAAAAAAAAATATTTATTGTATAGAAGAATGCATTGTATTACTATAAGCATATTCTACCAATGGCAACAGGATTCTTTAATTATATTATTGATAATTGATGGTATACCTTAAGTATTTTTTTAAAATTTGATTTATGTACTTTCTTTGTCTATCAGTTTAAGGATGAAAGGCCAAAAAAAGATTTATTTTTACTTTTTAAATCTTAAAAAGATTTTTCTAAAATCTTGATATAAATTGAGACCTCCTATTTGATATAATATCTTTTGACAATCCATGATATTGATAGATATTGTCAAAGAAAAGCTTTGCAGTTTCTTCACCTATGATAGATTTTGTGTATTATACAAAATGTACCATTTTGGTAAAATAATCTACTATTAAAAATATAAAATCATGTAATCTTGAGACTAAAAGTTTTATAATAAAATCCATAGAAATAGAAGACCATAATTGTTTTGAAATAAATAATGGTTGAAAAAATCCATAAGGTCAATGTTGAGGAGTTTTTGATCTTGAAGAAATGTCACACAATTGAACAAAGACTTTTATAGCCTTTCATATTTGTGACAACCAAAAATCTTTAGATATTAGCTCTAAAGTCTTGTTGTATCCAAAATGTCCTTCTGCTTGAAAGTCGTGACAGGCTTGAAGAATACGTAAATATGCTTCTTCTTTTAGCACATATAGTCATCCTTAAAAATAAAATAGGTTGTTCTTGAACTCAAACTTAGAAGTATCATGAGACTTAGAAGAAGTATTCTTGATATCATGAACAAGAAGATCAGAGGATATACTTGATTGAATTTGTTTGAGAAAAGTTGAATCAATAATCAATGTTGATTTCATTGCTCAAAGATGAAATTATTTTGGCTTCAATAAAATTATCCTTTGTTGATCAAAAGCTATATTTTCTTCTTTAGGTATAAAATAAGAATGTTTGGAAAGGACATGAGATAAATCTTATTATTTTTTCAACCAATAAGTGATATTGAAGTCAAATCTTGACAAAAACATACTCCAACGAGCCTGGCGACAATTTAAAACACGAGCTGACATGAAATATTCAAGGTTCTTATGATCCATACATATAATAATTGGATTGGAAGCGCCTTCTAGATAATGATGCCATTTTTGGAAAGAATCCATAATTACAAGAAGCTCTTTATCATAGATCTCATAATTAATCTTGACTATTGAAAATTTCCTAGAATAAAAAGCTATTATGTGAAGTTTATCAACTATTCCTATTTGTGATAATATAGCAGGTAAAGCAAAGTCCGATGCATCTATTTCCATAAAAAATGCCTTAAAAAAGTCAATGAGATACAAGATTGGTGCAAAAACAAAGGCTATCTTTAAAGCTTCAAATGTTGCTTCCACTTCTTAATTCTATTGAAATTTGTCTTTACAAGTCAAATATGTAAGTGGAGCTATAATTTAAGAGAAGTCCTTGATAAAGATCCAATAGTAATTGAAAAATCTCAAAAAACATTGGATATCTTAGATCATTTATGAAATCTTCCAATTCATAATAGTTTGAATTTTCTTAAGATCCATCATAAGTCCATCGTTTGAAATGATGTAACCTAAAAAATCAACTTGAGTAGTGTAAAATACAAACTTTTCTATCTTGGCATAGAGTCCTGTATCTCTTAATTTTTATAACACATAATAAACATGAAGTTCATATTCTTCTGTATTCTTAGAATAGATCAAGATGTTGTCTAGATAATAGACAACAAAATTGTCTAAAAACTCTCAAAAAACATCATTCATAAAATGTTAAAAAGCTGCTGGTGCATTTGTAAGTTCAAAAGGTATGACATTATATTCAAAATATCCATACTTGGTTTGAAATACAGTCCTCTATTCATCTCCTTTTTTGATACATATCAGATTGTATGTTCCTCGTAGATCTATTTTATATAGATCTTAGCTTCATTCAACTAATCAAGAAGTCCAGATATTAAATGTAGTGGATACTTGTTCTTGATGGCGATCTTGTTGAATCTTCAATAATGAATATACATCCACAATGATCTATCTTTTTTCTTCACAAATAGAATTGAAGCTCTTACTAGACATTTGGAATGGTGTATGAAGTTCTTGGGTAGATTCTCTTCAATATAATTCTTGAGTTTGGCTAATTCATTTTGTGATAAATTATAGATTGGTCCAAATAGCAATTGTACTTCTTCTTAAAGGTCAATTGAGAAGTCATAGAGATGATGTTCTAGAAGAGTATCCGCATTCTTTTTCTCAAATATATCTTGAAAATCTTGATATTGGCTTAAAATGCTACTTGAAGTCTTTGCATCCTTAAAAACAAGTGTGGCATAAATGACATAAAGTGATCCTTATTTTACAACATGTAAGAAAGCTCTTACACCTACAAACATAGGTTTAATTATACTAGACTTATGATTTTCTACTTCATTAATTATACTTTTAGTTGTACTTTTAGAAAATTCAAGAATAAGAAAAATCCAATCTACTTGAGGGTTGTATTTTTTAACCACAATAAACCTAAAATAATTAGATTACAAGGAAATCTAATAATATTAAATACCAAAAAGCTATTATGATCATTAATTATTACTTCTATAGAAAGAATTTTGTGAGTAATATTTATAGAAGACAATAGACGACCATCTTTCATTTCTATGTGAACAGATTTAGTTTTCTTTACTAAAGATGTGTTAAATCTTTTAGTTAATTCTTCATCTAAGAAACACGTTGAGGCTCTTAAATCTAACAAGGCAAAGGCTTTGTAATATATAGGTCCTAAAATAATATTTAATATAAAATAAGAAGAAGATTCTAACGAGAAAATAGGACCTTCATTAGGTATTGTACAAGATTTTAATTGCACAGTCTCTATTATAGTTGGAAAAACTTATTTTCTAATATATTTTCTTCTTTGATATTTGTATTCTTTATTTTATAATTCTATCACTTCTTTGGACAATGTTGAGCAGTGCGCTTAGGTTTTCCACAATATAAGAACAATCCTTCCTAATAGCAATGAATCTTTTTCTACTGAGTAAGAGATTTGAAATGTATCACATCAATTTGCATATCCTCTAATTTTGAATGTACGTATTTAGAAGGCATTAGTGTTGCCATTAAATTTTAATAACATTGAGGCCTACTTGTATGATTCTTAAATCAAAATTTGAAAATTCAATCGTCATACTTTACAACAAAGTCAATTGCTTAACTCAATGTTTAAGGATTAGGTAAGTTAAGCATCAATTTCTTTACATCATATTATAATCCATAAAAAAATTAGCTAATTAGTGTAATATCATTCCACTTGATATTAGTTATAAGTTGTCAAAATTATAAAGCATATAATGTTATGAATTGATTGCCTTGTCATAAAATATAAATCTTGTTGGTTTTAACACAAGTTGCATCATGTTTTCTATAATTATTATATGGATCAAAACTCTACTAAAAAAGCCTCTAAATTATCCAATATTGAATCTTTTCGTTCAAAAAAAGATGAAAATCATGATAATATTAAACCTAAAAGAAATATACCAATGAATCTAACTTTTGATCTTATAGTTAGATAGCTTTGGGATTGAAGTTCAATCACAAGTTGTACTTGATTAATAAATCTTCAAAATTTCAATCTTGTATCATCAAACTTTTTACACAAGGCAACTTTTAGTTCTCTAGTATCAAAAAGTTGTTCTACCATAAGAGAAGGAATATGATTGGATACAGATATTGAAGCAGCTTCAATCATATCTATATCTTCACTTCCTGCCATTTTTATTGCTCCTTGTAGTAGTAAATTGAATTGATACATTGTAAGCATTAACTCCCCAAATTGCTTTTACATTTGTGCCATTGCACTCTTCATTTCAAGAAGCTTTACCATGATAATACTTAGAAAATAAATGTCTAATATTGCTCAAGATAAATAGAAGAGGGGACTTGAGAACGAAGAAGATACTAAGAATAATATTAGTTTAGAAGAGGGTAATCTACAACTTCTAATATACTTATGTCTTATCAAAAAAAAAGCTAATCCACTCTTAATCAAAAGAAAAAAAAAAACTCTAATATTGTAGATGTACTCTTGTCAATCTATTAAAGACATGAACTAGAAGAAGATGCATAAACTTAGAAAATCCGTATTAAAATAAAAGTGATAAAATAAAAATAAAGTAATATGTATATTAAAAAAAAATTAGAATGGCTATTGTCAAATGATAAGGAAACTAGAGAATCTTGGATCTACACTAGAAGCAAGAAAAAAGTTGATAAGAGTGAAGAGAGCTTCACTCTTGCCTCTATATATACTATTTAACTAAGAGCTATGTGGCAATGTTCTATAGGACCTCTAATATATATTGAATTTATAGGAGATATGGCTTAGCTTATAAGGCAAATTTTCTATAAATGGACTACATAATAAGCTTGTTCTTTAAGCTACCAATATGTGTAGCACATGGCCAACTTGTTGACCATATTTTTGACCTAAAAAGTCAATTATAGAGACCTATAAAGTCAAAGCAATGTCTATGGAGCTTCTAAGAAGCTTTTATAGAAGATATTATGGAAATAACCTTCTTTTACTTACTTTTATTTAATCATATAGATAATTATTGATTTACATGTGTATATCCATGACACTATGTGTTGTTTAATTATTCTAGCAAATATTAAATTACTTTGATAGGTTCCATTTCACTCTTTGAAATATCTCATATCATATTCTTAAAATATAGATAAGATGAAGATGTTTTTGGCATGCTTTTACAATAAACAATTTATTGCCATAAGGTGATCCTTTACCATTATATACCTATTGAATCTCACTGGCTAAGTCCTAATACATGTAATAATGTTTTGTCTATGTGTACAATATATAGGTGTATACATAAAAAAATTGGCCAATTCATTAACTTATCATAGAATAAATAAAATATCATATTTGTAGCCATAGTATATAATTCTTTGAGTTGAGAATGTTTGATAAAAATTTTCAAAATTAGTTTTTTGTAAGCTTCACATCCTCAATTTCATTGTCAAAGTCTATGTAATGGTCTTCTTTGTTGAACATATATTAGATTGATTCTTTCACAAGTTGTTGCTTATACTAATCCATTGGAAGATGATTATGATTTTTTTTTGTTGCAATATTTAGTTTATAAAAATCCATGTAAATATGTAATATACATGCAATGAAAATCATCAATAATAATTATATGATAGAATCTACCAATAAGATGAGGTTGGCTGATATAAGCTTGTCTAATTTTTTTTTTATAATATTCATGTAATTTGATTTCATTTTATATTATAGTTTTTGAATAAATATGGCATTTGGAATTAAATCAATCCAATGCTCAACAATCTTGACAAGTAATCTCTTTAGATCCTTGTGCAATTGTTGTTGTGTAGTAATAGGACTATATGATGAAAAATAAAAATAAAATGGATTTTATTATAGAAAAACCTAGTAAAAAGATGTAGTAAAAAAATAATGATAAATTATAGAAAGGTAGTAAAAAGTTTGGTCTTAATACTGTAATTTATAGAATGAACTTCTATTTATTTTATAGAAGCATAAATGAGCTAAATCAAAGTAAAAGAAATTAGGAATTCATATAGAAATATTTAGAAAAGAGTTGAAAATAGATTAAAGTAAAATTTATCTCAAATTACCAAAAATTAATATCCTAAGAGGACTAGTTGTCAAATTAGGTCAAAATTAGATCTTGAGACATAAAACTATATACCTATGGTGATTTTAGGATTTTTTGGTAAATTGGAGAAAGGGATTTGATAGGAGACTATATAAGATTTCTTGAAGCATTGATTTTGAGTGATTTAAGTTTTTAAAGACTTTGTAAGAATTTTGCAAAGTTAGGGTTATATTAGGTGACTCTAGATTTTGTGAAATAAAATAGGATTTATAATTTGGACAATTTCATGAATTTTGTAACAAATCTATAGGTAAAATTTGTAAGATTGTGAATACAATTGTATTAAATATATGTTATAAATTTGAGCTTAATTAAATAAATGGATTAGAGGTTATTGAAGTTCAAGTGGTTATGGATCTCAAAAATTGAATTCTTAGATCTAGTAAGGTTATTTAAGATTTGCAATAATTTGCTAGTTGGATTGAAATGATTTTTATAGGAATTAATAGTTGACTTGACTTTCAATACTTGTGCAAAATTTGAAAGTAAGTTAAAAATTAAATTAGAAGTTATTTTTACTAGAAGATTAATATAAAGATTAAAGATAGAGGGTGGTTGACACCCAAGTGGGTTATGATGTTTTTTTCTTATTTTGTAAGGTCAATTCTCTTAAAATTTATGGTGCTTATTTTTAACTAAGAAATTGAGAGGTATATAAAATTTTAAGCAAGAAAAATAATTTAGTCAATAGATATTGAGGTTCCAAAATTGCCTTAAGATTGGTTTGAATTGGTAAGGTTTCAATCAAGATTTGTTTAGAAATTGATTAGGATTTGGTTTAAGATTTAGGATTTGATTAGGATTTGGTTTAGGATTAAGAATCTGATTATGGTTGATTTAGGATTTAAGATTTTTTAAGGATTTGTTTAAAGTTCTTATGGATTTCTTTTAAATTTTTTTAGGATTTCTTTAAGGTTTCTTTAGGATTTTCTTAAGTTTTTATTAGAGTTTCATAAGGATTTCTTTAGAATTTCATAAAGATTTCTTTAAGATTCTTTTGGATTTTTTTCTGATTTCTTTAGGATTTCTTTTGGATTTCTTTCAGATTTCTTTAAGAGTTGTTTTTTATTTCTTTTATATTTCTTTAGGTTTCTTCAAGATTTCTTTAGGATTTTATTGTGTTTCTTTTATAATTTATTTAAAAAATTAATTAGATTTGATTAATATTTGATTATGTTTATTAAGCTTTAATTGTAATTTATATATGATTCTATTAGAGTAATTAGAATTATTGTTGTAAGTTTTTTTTACCTTTTATAGCAAAGTGCCTAGTGCATTTTCAAGCAAGACTTCATGTAATATGATACTATGCAAAAATATTTCAATATTTGTAGAAGAATAAGATTGCTGTAATTTTTATTTTGCTAGATGTATAGGCATTTATCTTGATGTGTTTGGATTCATTGAATATTTTGAGGTGAATTAGTTTTATTTTTACCTTTGATTTACGTCACTATTCAGTAATAAAAATTTTCTAAAGTTTGGTATGTATCAATTATTTGTTAATATCAAGGCTATCTTAGAGCTCAAGAATGAATTTAATATATACATATAAGTAGTCAATATTGATTATTTCTATAAAGTTGATTTTTTCTATAGAGACCAAATTTAATTCAAGTATAAATACTAGTACTTTTTGATCAGTATTTAGTCTTGTGGACTAGTTATTATTTGTAAATTGATAAGATGCATAAGTCTTTTAATAAGTTACGCAATTATTTCTATTAATACGATTTTTTAGTATTAATGATGAATAGTCATTTTATTATTTAATCAATTATGAAACACATTCATGTCTTATAACTAAGGTCTTTTTAGAATGATTATAAAATAATTCTCAATTGGCATTTTAATTATGAAAAATATAACAAACAATCAAATCTCTTGTATTGTAATGGCTATATTTTGTAATATGTCCAATAACTTAACTTAAGCAACATCAACTATACGGAGTATGAACAAAGTTGTTTAAGATTGAGGTAGTCCAAGAAATTTGCAAATATGTTTTGCCATCAGATTGACTCCAAATCATGTACCTATAAGTACATTAGTTAACTAGTATTTGTTGACATTTTATTAACTAGTTTTTGTTGGTATTGGTTAACTGAGGTAATTATTATGGCATCATTGGATTGTACCACGCTGTCATGTTGTAATATGACTATATGATAAAAGATAATAATATGGATCTTATTATAGAAGAGTCAAGTTAAAAGATAAAATAAAAATATATATATATAAAAGATAGGAAGGTAGTAAAACTTTTAGTAGTAGTATTGTCTTTTTGAAATAGTAGCTTCTACTTATTTTGTAGGACCATAAATAAAGTAAAATAAAATAGATTAAAAAAATTAAAGATATAATCATATGTAGAAGGAAGTTAGGAGTTGATTTTAGCAGAATTTACCTCAAAAAAGACAAAAATTGATACTTGGAAAAGACCAATTATCAACCAAGGTCGAAATCAGACCCTAAGGCACAAAACTAAGCCTCGATGAGGATTTTGGAGTTCTTTGGTTGAATAGAGAATGGAATTGGAGAGCACACTTAATAGGGTTTCTATAAACATTAATTTTGAGGATTTTGGGTGGATAATGACTTTGTAAGAGCTTTACAAAGTTGAGGTTGTTTTTAGTGACTCTAGTTTTTGGAAATTAAAATAAGGTTGACATTTTAGACAATTTTAAGAATTTGGTAATAGATCTACATATAAAAAAAATTAGGTTTGTAGATATAGTTGTGCTTGATGTGCGCTATGAATTTGGATTTGATTGAACAATTAGATTGAAAAGCATAAAGATTTTTGTGGATTATAGTCTTAGAATTTAGGATTTTGAAGACTAGTGAGGTTTTCTTGGATATTTGTCAATCCTCCAATTAGATTGAAGCAAATCTTTTCTATAGAGATTGCATTATGGCATCATTGAATTATTATTATGGCATCATTGAATTATTATTTTGCTTCCAAACTTTACATCATTTGATTTCTAACAAGTGTGTAAAGTTTGGAAGCAAAATAATAATTCAATCATGAATAATTGATTCTAGGAGATTAATATCAAGGTCGAAGAAAAATAGTGGCTGATATCCAAGCACATTTTTGAGATTATCATCTATTTGGTAATTTTGATATATTTCAATTTTTTATGCTTATTATTTACTTAATTATTAAATAATGTGAAAATTTTGAGTTGAAATCAATAGTTCAAACATTAATTATTAAATTTCAAAATCTATTGTAAAGTTGTTAGAAATATGTTTGAGATTTTAAAAAATTGATTAAGATTTGGTTAGAGTTAGGATTTGGTTTGATTTAAGGTTTAGTTTAAGGTTCGGTTTTGATTTCTTTAGGATTTTTTTAGGATTTCTTTTAGGTTTTTTTAGGATTTTTTTATATTTTTTTATAATTTATTTTAAATATAAATATAAATATAAAATAAAATAAAATAATAATAATTTGACTTAATTGATGCTTGATTACATTTATTAAGCTTCTGTAGAAATTTCTATATAATTTTATTTGAGTGATTAGGACTTGTTTTTGCAAATTCTTTTTATCTTCTTTAGCCAAGTACCGAGTGTATTCTCAAGGAAGATTTCATGTAATACGACAATAAATTCTATAAATAAATAGGATTCTTTTAAGCTTATAATGGTCACTTTTTCTTAATATTATTTTTTTTTATTTTGGTATTTTATCCATTTTTTTCGTTTATAAATACAATCATTAATTTAGTGATTACCTCCAAATTCAAAACATGCACTTATTTGTATTGATTGTGTATTTAATCAATCATTTTATTTTAGCTAAAATAAGTCATATTTAATTTTTTCTACTACTTTTATAGTTTTTATAGTTTTTTTGCCTCAAATATATGTTAGGTGGTTGTGCAGATTATATGGATTCCACCAACATTCTCTTGAGTATATTTTGTGACAATATTTTCAAGTCAATATAGTATCACTATTGAAAAGTTTGTTATTGGTCATATTTTAAATGTAGAGATCTTTATTACTTATATATATCTTAGTTAGTTTCTATTCTTCCCTTTGCGCTTGTTTTTACTAAGTTATTACTCAATTTCTATATTCACACCTAATTTGATCTCTTTTACTTTAAACTTATATAACTCAATGTAAAATTAATAGAATTATTTGAAACTTATTGTAATAGATTAAATATTACATCTATTCTTTATATTCTAATTTTTAAATTGATTGATATTTTGAATCATTTATACCAAGAAAATCTCCCTAAGCTAACTTTCTAATTAATACTTTTCTTCACAATCTTATATCCGGTTATTATTTTGTACATATTTCTTAAATCAAATCTCAAGATACTTTAAAACTTTTTGATTGTAATTTTGTCTTAACTAAAAAACTATACTCTAAGTCTCATAATCCTAGTTCTCATAGACACCAAGTTTAATCCCTTAAAGTTGATGCCTTTGACTTACAAACTTATTGGATCCTATTTAATTTAGCCCTTTGTTTCTCCTTAACTTGATTATTTTTTATCTTCAAACTTTGCACACATGTGAATAAACTTGCCTTAAATACTATCCCAAAAGCTTACTCTAATCAAAGACTCTAATCAATCATGATAGATTCAAAACTAAGATAAAAATATAAAAATATAAAAATATGCCTTTTTTATTGACCAAAACAAAAGAGACAATAACAATGCCTTTTGTGCCTCTTCTTCCTCCCTCAAGTTACGTTAAGACTTCTAAATATCACCAAGATATTTCTAAGATGAGAATCCACCACATACAATCTACTCTATTCTTATCCTAATCCTTACTACTAATCTTCCTAGTTATTGATTTAATAGCCAATTTTCTACTAACAAACAAATAAGTACATGAATTAAAATAAGTACATGACTTAAAACAATACCATACTAATTCTAATATAATTTTATACTTTAAATAGATATAATACACATGAATGCTTATCATTTAACTATTAAACATCTCACATCGCAACGTTGCCATGATTCCTTGGTTTTGATTTTTGGTTGCAAGTTAATATGTCTCCAATCTCAAGAGCAACTTCTATTGTTCCTTCTATATTCTTTGGTTGCATATATATCATGTCTTGCCGGATATTGAATAGTAGCCCTTATTTAAACCATGGCATTTTAATGAAATCCGCAAGAATATTATTAAGATTTTCTATTAGATTTATAAACTAATCAAGATAATGTTCTATGAATTTGTAGTTGATTTTTTTGATTTTGGATAATCCAAGCCCAACATTGTTGTTAATTTTCACATGCCAAATAAAAGCCTGTCTATCTTTTTATCTAAAGATTAATTAAATTTCTAAAATATAATTTAAATTATAAATATACAAAATAAATATCTTTTAAACTTTTAAATTATATATTTATTTATGAAAATTTAAGATTAATGGTCTTTAAATCATTTTTATATAATTTTATGTAATATTTTAGTTTTTGTGGCTTTTTTTTAGTTATAATTGCTTGTAATTTATTAAGATTTTATTATAAATATTTAAGATATGTCATTTTGTAGTTTTTAGTAGAAATTTTAAGCATTGAGATTCATGTATCTATAAAAAATTTGATATTATTTGGAACAATGCAACACTTATTGTATTTCTTAATGTTAATTTTTATACAATAACTTTTTATATTATCTTTTAAATTTGCAAGTAAATACTATCTGATTTTGTCAGCAATTACTACAAAATGATGATGATCTTTATGTCAAAATTTAAAATATCTATTATGAATATATCTTTATTGGATAATTTATAAAATAAAATAAAAATAAAAATAAAAAAATCAATCAATTATATAGATGTGGCCAATACAAGATTTATAAAACAAATTGCTTGTACAATCAAAAGTATCTATTTAACATGTAAAACAATACTTTTTAAATCAATGGCATATTGTATAAAAACTAAAGATAAATAAAAATTTATTTAAATTTTTAATTTTAAAATCACTTCTCTTTTTATTCTTAAAAAATAATACATAAATATGAGTGATGTTGGTGTCAATTATTATTCCACCCATTGCTTTATCTTCTTCTTTTTATTTCTTTATATCATTATTATAACTATTTTTTTTCCTCTCTTGTTAGTCTTGTCCTTCTCTTTGTTTTATAGTTGTTTTCTCAATCATACCACTTTTTATTCAATCATCTTTTGTGGTTATGCTCCTTTGGGACTTTCCATTCAAAAAGCATAAAAAACAATGACATTCAAAAGAAATTAATCTTAGTTAAAATCTCAAAACCAAAATTCAAACAGCCAATCTATTTAATGCTATTGTACAATCATTGTATATAAACTACCATAGTTTGGTAGTTTAGTTTAAATCATTCAAAACCAATATTATATAATGTTATTATGTTGCCATAAGAACCAATAAAGACTATTACCATCACTATTTCACAGTATCCACAATAAGAGCTCCGGTTTAGAAACCTCTAAGCATGCACAATCCTGCACATGTTTCATCGGGGAATTCCATTGAATAAAACTTCAAACTTCAAAGCCCTGATTGCAGGTTTCTGATTCCAAAGTGCAATGCTCGCAATTGTGCCGCATTTCTGATCAACCCACACAAGGTTTGACGCTGCAACTATTTTTTTTATTTTTTGTTTTCATTTTTTTTCAGAATTGTCCAAGTTTGTGCTCGTATTGCAATCCTTTTGCAGGGTAAAGGCAGATGAGTTGCTCGAGGATTGGCATGCTGAAGTGCAACGACATGATTTCGGTATCTGGACATGGTTCGTGCGTGGATGCGCAAACCAAACATGGGGCCCACTCTAAACTTGTAAGAAGAGGCTACGCATGAATTTCTGGGAGTTGAGAAAGCATGAATTGGTGAAAGCTTGTGTCAATAATCTTCCGTCAGTTTGGTAACTTTGTTGTTCACAACTTTAGGTTAAATTCTTAATGTTTGTAAGTTTCTAAGTGGGTTTCGGAACAGCTTTCTGTGGTGGTTTACAAAAATCCTGATCTTAAAATTACTTGTGGAGATCTGCAATGTTGTTATGCGTAAATGTCATGACGATTTTCCCAAAATATTCAGAACTCGGTTCATGGAAGAATAATTTAGGTCAAAAAGCCTCAGTGCGAAGAGCTGAGAAGGGATGGTGGGGCCAGACAGAGATGTACAATAAGATGGTTGTAAGTGAAGGCATTGAGGCAGTTGAAGTTCTGCGAAAGAAGTGCGAGAGATGGCAGCCGACCAGCATTATGAATTGCACCATGGTGCCACCACAACTAATGTCTTCCGTCTTGGCCGAAAGGGTGAAAAGCCTCAAAGCCTGACTATTCGTCTTTACAATTTCCCATCGTTGCTCGAGGGCATGATCTTTGAAACTACATCTAGGTTATGAATCCTGGACATCAGATACAAACTCATGCAAGAGTTCAGTTCTTGATCGGCACAAGAGATGAATCAGGGAGACAAGGATAAGGGTAATTTGAGTTCAGGATTCGTGAGGCCAAAAGAGATTAATTCCCTCTCGAGGTTTATGTCTAGGATTTCCAAGCATGCACTTTAGGTTTATCCCTCGAACTACTTACAAATGCCTGGTACAATCAGGTAAACACTATCGTAAGCAGCATGACGAAAGAGATGGGAGTCATGGACTCCAGATTCAGCAATGAGCTACAAGGCATAAAGAGGTACCACGATCTGTGTTTTATTACAAGCTACATGTAGGAGGAGAGTTACCTTGTAAACGCATGCGGCCCCTTCTTCCCCACCTCATGCTATAGTTTGGATGAATTGAGTGCAGTGCTCATGATGACGCTGCAAGCACCAAGAGAGACATTGTTCCAGTTGATGCATTTCCTATTGACACAAAAACAGCTGCAAAACTAAATGCGGCCACAGAAAAAATGGATAACATCAAGGGTATAATTTTCTTCACTAACCCGAACTTTCTCAAAGCCATCAGCCCGTCTTTTGTTGAGGCAAGAACGTTGCACACCTGGTAATACAGAAAACTTCCACAGTCGTATCTATGTTTTACAATTATGATTTTTAGTGCCATAATCATATTAAGCTTCTGACGTTATACAGAATGATATTTTGTATCCAAAATCAGTGACAATCTTTTCGCATTCCGTGTCATCAGAGATTAAATCTACTATTAGCTATCCCCCAAAGGCTGGATCTACAATTGAGGGTACCATTACAAACCTAGCCCCTCGAGACAAGACCCCAATTAGGCCAGCTTCTCGTAACAAGTCTAATGCTAAACCAGCTGCTCCAGCCAAGACCTCCATGAGGTCAGCTTCCCAAGACAAGAACCTTGCCAAACCAGCTACTCGAAGTAAGATCGCCAAATCAGTTCCTCAGGACAAAACCATTAAAGGACCAGCTTCTCATGGCAAGACCACCACTAAACCACTCATTCAAGACGTCAAAACCACCACCGGATTAGCATATCGCGACAAACTCAAGGTACAGCCTAAACCAAATCCAGTGCAACGGTCTGTGAACCTGGGTAAGCAGACAAAGCAGACCTCCAAATGACAATTGAACTGGTTCTTTCTGGAGATTTAGAAGCAATTTACCAGGTTTAACAGGATTTTTCCGGCGGCATCTACAAATTGTTGACTTGATCGACTGTCTGATACTACTTAGCGAATCACATGAAGAGCACATAAATTGTCACTCTTCATCTTGATATCAGCGGCAAATGCTCGTGGACGGTTTAAAGCAAGGAACTTGGCATCCAATATGTTAAGAACTCGAGTAAATTGAGTAGGAAAGAATTTTTTTATTTTTAAAATAATGTCAGGACAAAAGAAAAACTGGTGATACGGAAGATTTCAAGGTTACGCGGACTAAGAATACAATTAGAGCGCAAGCTTTGCTGAATCAGCAGCCAAAATGCAACGCTTCCTAAAGTACACCCCTGCAAAGTGTCATTCAAAATCTCTGCATCTTCTGCAGGAAACTACAACCTCGTAATGAGCTCGATTTAAAGATGCTTCTTGCCTAAAATAATCTAAGAGCTAGAAGTACGACCTTTGTAGGGTAAAATAGGAAGGTCGTTTAAAGCGAGTAAATTTCAGAAAACACTGCACATGTCAAGCGACTGATGAAACTAAACTTTATTGAGAGATACTAGTTCAATTGCACTACCTAGAGGCCAAGCAGTTTCTACGTAGGATCCACTATATTTCACCTTTTTAACCAGCGTGATCTTCGTATCTGGTTTCACCTGAAATCCAGTCACGATGAGGGTGTACTGATAAGTCAAATCCATGCATAAGAATTTTCTAGTATCCTCTTGCACCTTGGGATACGATTGAGCAAGCTCGTCAAGGCTAAGCCTGCAAATCTTCTTGGCAGCTGCTTCGAAGTCTGCGGGCGTGATCACTGCCTCTGCGGCATCAGGATCCGTTACAATCCCTGACTCAAGAGCCCGATCAAAAAAGAAAGAAGCTACAAATAGCGACTTCATCCCAACACCACCACCTCCACCCCAAACTCCTGCAAATGTGCACTGGAGACTTTCACAGGTTTGATCTGCTTTAAGAGCCTTTATGACAAGCTTCTTACATTTCTCATACTCTCCGCCATCCACGCTGGCACTTGCTCTGTATTCTTGACTACCATATGTGTATGTTCCTTGAAAACCCTTAGGAAGACAAGAGCAGGATTCAGTGTCATCCAGAAGCTTCAGAATTTCCGCCCTAGAAGCCAACAATCCATAGTTAAGATAGCTGTGCACATATAGATTGTACGAAGCTCCCATAAGACTCATTTTCCTCACGTACGATTGCTGACCATCACGGGCTTTGGGAGCTTTCGCAAAATCTTCATCAGAAATTGCATACCCCATTTGCACAGAACCTCCACCAAGATCCACAATGCCAACTGTTTCATCAAAGGATTTCCCGAGGCGCTTCAGAAGATAATTGACTGTAACCCACTGATAGGAGCCTTCTTGCGTTCCGTCTATGATACTCACCCATTCGGGCTTGAATTTAAATGAACTTTCTCTCAATAATACATCGACCTCTTTCAACAGATTGCTGGATTGGTCTCCAGGAAGTAGTCTAAGACCCGCGGTTGCACCAAGAAGTACAGGCGTAGTGCTTCGCTGTTCAGTAGGGACAACTTCCAAAGCCTTGTCTAGCAAAGGCTGTAAAGACGCTGCTCCCTTCTTAGGATTAAGTGCATAAGAACTCAATCCAGGTTTAAGTTGATCGAACACTTCAAACCCATCGCCAACTTTGACAAGCTGTAAATCCTTGTCAAATGAAAATACATGCACTCTGCTGCCAGAGCTTCCTGCATCGAATACGACTGCATAACGCTTCTGTTCGGAAAGTCTCACATTGTTGCTGGGAAGCTCGAAACTAGAATCGAACGCGGCAATGCTATGGGGATCGACAATGCGGGGCATTAACACCAAGACTACAGATATGAGAGCGAGAGGCACACAAACAACAAAAATCACTCCCCTGTACCGGTGGCATTTTTCGGAAAACGTCTCCCTACGGAGTCTCCTCATTTTCTCTTCAATAAATTCTCCTGTCTCAGCAGCTCCCACTTCTTGTGCGTGTAGCTCCAGACTTGAACTCGAACAGCACCTGACGTTGCCTTTCTCCAAATCCAGATCGTCAGGAAACGCACTCTAAAGAACTGATTCCTCCAGTTCTTATTGAATGGTCATTTTTCTGTTAGCATAAGAAAAAGAAATTAGGCGTGTACATATGCACTCTTGCATCATACTTGAACTCAAAGTGGGGGGTGATTGCTTTCATAAGTATTAACTTGACCATAGCCAGCTCTTTAATCACTAGATAGATTATTGACTTTGAACTTTTAGATAGAGGATTCTATCGAGCAACAACAAACGATGCTTGGCAAAATACAACACCAATTCCCGTTCATACAAACAGGAAATTCAAAGGCCTTGGAGTGGCGTCAAAGAGGAATCATCACACAATTTAAATGCTACTGAGCTCTACAACACAGGCACCTTGCATTGAGCACAGCTGACTAGGTCAAACAGTTACTCGCGCATATTTTTCACTAACTAGAGCACTTATGTAAATTAAAATAATAACTGCATCAACTCAACCACTTTCTAAGAACGAAAAGGAAAAGAAGGAAAAGAAGGGGGAAAAAATTAAAGAAAAATAGAAACCCTCCCTATGATAAGTCCACGCATTGTACACAGCTACTGCATCGGCACAACAATCAAGACAAAATTAAAGCTAACAATACCGCCAATCTTCCTACCTACTTCTTATTTCGGTTCCCGAAGATTTGCTCTATTAGCTAATGTAAAAGCATTAGAATGGGCAAGGCATGACTGTTGACACGGGATCGAACCTTGACACTGCCCATCGCATCAATTCGATCATAAAAAGAAAAACACTCGTCAAATTAAATAAATAAATAAATAACGCTTTGTCCGTGGTGCTAAGTTCTGTAAGCAAAGTGTCGGGAAATCCCCATCAACAGCGCGGCCACACCCAAAACACCTCAAAAACTTCAAATGAGGAGAGAAATCAGCATTGCAAACTAGAAAAAGGTTTGCAAAGAGTTGGATCGTGATCTTACTAACGCACACTCAAAACTAACTCGTGAAACTAGGCACCACAATCCACAGAACGCCCTCCTTCATCGAAACCGACGGCACGCGAATCGAGACAAGATTGGTCTGAAGAAAAACCTCGGTGTCAACAAACCACCGAAAAAGCAGCAACTCATTCACACTAAATGTCTCCTTCACAACTCAAATAAAGACCCGATCTGAACACCGCTCCATCAGCCACGTCAAAAAAACGCCCTCATCTGCCCTCGAAGACCCGCTAACACCAGAAAAAAAATTACTCTGAAAACTATACTTGCCCGAGAAGAAACACGAATCCAGCTCGTCGGCGTCGAAAAGCTCACCAAAAATCCAGTCGGAAGGCCTTTCTGTCGACTGCCTCCACTCCACAGCGCAGCCCGCGCACCGAAATCGCTTCAAATTTCACCGAATTTTGCTGCTCCGAGCGCCCTCCAACGATTGACAAGCCCCGTAAATCCGCGTCGCTGTCCGTCTTCACTGATTTTCGCTTTAGACCTCCTTACATCGCTTGGACGGCCCGATGCAATTCGTTTCAATCCAACGGCGAGTGGTTTTCGGCAGAGAGAACGTGGGCACGGAGAACATATTCACCGGTAATAATACATCATATACGGGTGTCAACATAATGAAGGTATTGGAGGGTATCAGCATACTCGTGAACATGGTAGGGAACAAGTTTAGTGTTAAGATAACGTGAGAACGGGAAGGGAACTTGGAATTTGCGACTGTCGGTAGCTGCAGTAATTGTTTGCTTTAGGGTTTTGTAGTGTTGTGTGTGGTTCGTGGAAGCCCGGAGTATTTTCGATGTGGCGGTGTGAGTAATTCGTGGGAGATGGAACTACTCTGCAATTTGGAGTGTGCACAGTGCCATTGTGGGTGGTTTTTAGAGCTACGTTTGAGATCGTAACCAGTGACAGTGATGTGCAGCACTAGCTGAAGGTGCAGAAATTGTGCGCGATTTCGTTTCAACCTGATGAGGATGATGATTTACCGTTCATAGGATATATTGCATTGTTGGAATGCGTTACAAAGATTGTTCGGGTTAGGTGTGATTAATATTCAGTAGAGTGGCCATCGAGAACATTGTTACTCATCTCCGTGTTATTACAATTTCTTTCGTAGAGATCTGAAATTCCAGACTTGTCTGCTATGATTTCAACCGTCTAGGTGTCTGCGCTATGCCCTCAGATATTCTGAAGATGAGTACTCTTTTGTAATTTCATGATTATTCTCTAATTATGTCAAGTACGAGGAAAGGTCAAAGGGTTATTGGATAAAGGCCTCCCGATTATTCGTCCGTGTCTGTTCACGGTCTTAAAATTTTCACAGATTTGAAGTACATATTGTGGAAGAGACAGGTTTTGGGAAGAGACGGATTTTGGAAGAGATGAGGAGATACCGCAAGAGCTCTTGGCCGCCAAAAGACCTGCAGTTACGTGTTGTCAAAGTGCAACAGTTACCTACTTCGATCCTTTGTACCGACATACCATGCTGTTGATCCCATTGATTGTTTCTTCTAAGACGTCTTTTCCATACAGATGAGCTGACGATTGTGTAAGCATCAGATGGCGCAGCAATGAAGGCATTGCTAGGAAATGAAGATGAATTTGCAATGGTTGTTGAGGGTCTATTTGAGAAGTTGGGTCACTGATGAGAATGGCAAGTCTAACAGTAACGAGCTCTGACCAGCCATTTTGCAGCTGGAGGTTGAACAGGGCGTCTCTTGTCGCCTGTGTTTTGACTCTGCTTGATCCACGACTATTCTACATGAACTGATTAGATGGGTTGACGAGCTCCCCTGTTGCAAGATGTGCTTCAAGACATGGGTGAGTCCCTTTACGAGAAACCTATGACCGCTGTACTGAATGTGAAAATTCCAAATGGATCGTAAGTGTGAAGGGATTTCCTGTTTGTCACCTTTTGCTTACCATTTACAGGTCTTTTCGTGTTACTTAAGGCGTCCTTGGTTCTTCACCTTCTTGTTTATAGCTATTTATCCTTCATTTCCAACCTGTTATTCTAAGTCTTAATATTAACAAATTTTATGCTTAGTTCTTATTTCTACTTCCACAAATATTACAATTCAATCTGAGTTATTCCAGGATTTGTTTTGTACTTTTAAGGACCAATATCTATGCGAAGCAATTGTGCAACAATAAATTTGTACCTATTCAATTTGTGAAGAAATGTGGGATGTTTTACAAGTACAATCATTAGAAGCAACTTCTTTTACTTATAATAGGTTTTAAATGACCCAATCTCATTTTGTTGTTGGTTTTTTTTCTATGTTCTATGTATTTAAATTTTTTAAATATATTTATAATTACTTAGCTTGTAAATTTGAAAATAAGTGTATAGCAAAGACAAGTCTAATACATAGAAATTGTTTCATAAGAAATATTCTACACATTATAGATTCTACTTGTTGATATTGTGATGTCTAGTTATAAGATCTTCTAGTAGGAGAAAAGCAAAGATAGTATAGTATTGATGCAATATTGTTTTTTTATTGAATAAACAATTGAAACATATGCAAACTTAAACTAAGGGATTTATATATGAAGCACATAAACCACGCTAAGACCATTATAATAAATGTTCAATTAAACAAAGAGCTTGTATTCTACTATTAGGATTCTCACAAAAAGAAATAAAAAAAATAAAAAAAATAGAGATTTCTATCAAGTAAATAAATGGAAAATTTCATTTGTATCCCTGAAATATGTGGTAATATCAATAATACGCTGTATTCTTGATAATTACACATGTACTCGAGTTTTCTCATAATTTCAATTATACCCCTAGACTTGATAGAGTATGAGATTAACCCTGTTTGAGCTAATTTTGGGGCCCAAACCGCATGCCGCGCACATTTAGGTGGCCCCCACGAACCAGATCCCGTCGCTGCCGCCGCCACTAAGACAGAAAGCCTCTTCATTTTGTGGAGTCTCACCGTCGGCCTCAACTGACTGACACATCTAATTCACACGGAGAAAAAAACCCAACAATTACAATTACATCACTTTGAACCAACCTGTGGAATTGGTCTGAATTGGTTTACTCCTTGCCATCAGCGGCTCTCAAAGAGTCTGGCTGCACACGAGCCTGGGTGCCGACCAGCTTGGAGGATCCATACTTTCATGCAAGGTCTGCATTGGATTCATTCTCCTTCCCAATCTCCTCCTTGATCCACTTGTAGGTGATGGCAAGCTCATCTTTGAGTCGCATGGATAGAGCCAAGCCGAGCTTCTCCTTAATCAGAGTGTTAACCGAGTTTTCCCCCGCACTCCCTAGGGTCCAGAAAAGTGCTTGATCGGGAGCTGCTTGTTATCGAAGCTGAGCACAATCTCGGCCATCTCGTTCATCCTCATCATCTCATCACTACCGATATTTACAGGCTCTTGGAAGTTGGACTTCGTCAAGCGCATGACGCCCTCAACACACTTGTCGATGAAGGTGAAGGAGCGAGTTTGCTTGCCATCGCCCCACATCTCGAAATGCTCGGTGCCTGTCAAGGTCTTTCTGCTGAAAGCGGAGGGTGCCTTCTCACGCCTACCTATACAACCAAGATCAACAATGGGTACTTAGAATCCTTGAGACAGAATCAAGGCAAAACACAAGTATATCAACTCGTCTTTCCCGTTCCACACCAAAACCCACACTATGCAAGTCCTCCATCGACAAGGAATTGTTGCTCAAACTGCTTGCCGGACGCAGCAAGGTGTGAATACGGTGTCGGTAACGTGTGACCCATTTCGTTGTGCTCCTCCGAAACTTTGCCCTGGACCTAAAGCTAGGAGTTTGCGAGGACCATGTGAGCGATTTGTCGGGGGAGGGATCGACTCAAGCTAAAGAGATCTTATAGCATGTTCAGAGCCATGAAATGACTAGTGGCTAGACTCAGCAGTCAGCAGAAAGCGTTTGCCTCAGACTGAAGGTGTGAAGGAAAAAGCTTCATGATATTTTTGTTTAAGAACTAAACTACATACCATTACAAGCATAAGTATGTACAGATATTTTTATTTAAGATCTAAATTATGATTTCTATAGACCCAACCTTTAAAACCAAACACAATAAGATTTTGGTTTTATTTAATATAAAATTATCAATCATTCTATGCATTTAAATTCTTTTGAATGATTTTATTTTTATTTTTTTTCTATTATATACCATGATGATTGTTAACAATTGAAAGAGTAAGATCCAAATAGCCTTTGTTATTATAACTTGATCTTAAGGAATATACATTAATTAGTAGATAATTTGTTTTAAACTAAGGATGTAAAAAATAAATCTTTATTAATGTTCAAGTTCTCTATTTTTTTAATATATCAATTCTAATGATAAAATTTATTAAATATGCACCTTCCAATATTAAGAAGTATGAATTTTGATGGATGTAGTTCATGTATGCAATTGTATTGCCAAATAATACTTATATCATTGATGTATTGTTTTTCTAGTACTTAAAAAAAATTAATCAAAAATGAAAATATGTTTGTATATTTGGTACAAAAGATAACCTTGGTAATAATAATATTAATGATATTCAAACAAGGACAAAAAAAATTCAAAATTATTAGCCAATTAATATGTATTAGATGGTTTTCTATCTATTTAATGTTTTTTTTATAATAATTTCAACATACCAACACTATGGATCCTATCAAATTAAATAATGCGTCAATACAATCTAATAAGACAATCTATTAAAATCATATCTAGTTCTTGTACATTTTTTAAGAAAAAATAATTTTTCAAACTTGGTGTATAAATGATAAGTAAAAAAACATCATGTGTATTAAAGTAGATATTACAAAAACTATTAAAGCTTCTAATATTAACTTTTAACTTGCATTTAAGTAATATCTATAGAACATATAGAAAAAATACATGAATTGATTTATTGGTTGGTTGTTTGATATTGATTTTTACAAATATAACTATTATGAGATAGTTAAACAATATAAATCAATAATAAACAAGAAAGCTAAGACCTCCATTTTGAGGTTAGTAGTATATGCCCAAAAGACTTTTAAGATACAAATATATATATATATATATATATATATAGAGAGAGAGAGAGAGAGAGAGAGAGAGAGAGATAGATATATATATATATATATATATACATATCTTATGATCTTACATATGTTCAATTCAAAAAGAGGTTGCATCTCAAATATATTATGTATAACTTGTATATCTACCAAGCTATATATATATATATATATATATATATATACATATAATAAAATTTAAAAATAAAAATATCTAAAAAAAATTAAATTTCTTTAAATAATAAGATATAATCTTATTTAAAGAAATATATAGGACAAAATAAATAATCTTCTTGAGGATACTATACATTGATTATAAATAGATAAGATAAACTAGAAGTTTTTTTTATAATTTTTTGTCAAGTATTATGGCAATTAGTACTTCATAATATTTAAAAGATACCAGTAATTACATTTATCAAATTTTTATTATACTAATATAATGAGCTTAATGACACTAATTGTTTAAAAGATATTTTATTGGGATATGTTGCATTGTAAATGTATACCATACAACAATAGAATTATTGATAGAAAATAATGTTGTATATCATTATTAAAGAAAGATACATCTATGTTAGTCCTAAGATAATGATCTTTATATAAAACTATAATGTATACAAGACTTTCTTCAAATTTATGTGTATAAGTTTTATAAAGTTCTACAAGAATCACTGATTTTTTTAATATAGTAAAATAGATAATAGATAAATATGAAAACTAATATTTGATATTTAATACTTAATAACATGAATAAATTAGATATTATCTTCGAAATATAAGGTGCTTATAATATAATAAAATAAGAATCAATCCAAGTATTCATTCATATTATACACCAAATAATAATTGTGAGAGTTGCAAAATGAAGTAATGTATAATTTACCAAAACAATTGATGTACAAAAATAGTATAATAAAATTTTAATTTTAATTTATATACTATAGTTTTTGCTTCTTGGTTATTTTTTTAAATTCTATACTTTTGTTCTTTATATCCTCTTATTTAGACTTGTCATTGTTTAGACTCCTTTGAAGTGTTGTCCATTTTATTATGTTCCACCTTCAAAGACAATGTCTTGCAATACTCACTTCTCTAGTATAATGACATTATAAATGAAAATATCCATCTTTCACTTAAATACCAAATTGTCTTATAAATTTTTCACATATTAAAAATTGGTCAAAGATCTTTGTACTTATTGTAAAACTTCTACTACTTTTATTTCTTAAAATGGATATTAAGAAATAAGATAGTGGAAATAAATCTTAAAGAACAATTTTTAGAAGAACTAATGGTATTACTCCTTTTCATCCTATTTAGTCTTCTTGAACTCATTGAAATTGTTAATACAAAATCAATATTTGCTTCAATCTATGTATTTATTAGATCCATCACCAACTAATATATATATATATATATATATATATATATATACTTCTTTATTATTTCTTGTTGTTTTTATAGCTTAATTTAAAGACACTTTAATAATAAGTTGCATACAAAGTAACATCAGAAGTAGAACTTTGGATGAAATTATGTTATAACATGTTTTTTTATGAAATCAATGAACATTTTTTATATGTCATTTTATTTAACATATCCCAACTTCCAAATTTGAGGTTTAAAATAAAGTCTAACAGATTATATTTTTAGAACTTAATAATTAAAAAATAGATAAAAAGATAGACTTGAGGCAACCTAAATTGTGCAAGTCTAATGACAAGTTATATACTTGTGACCAAATCAAGAGTTATTTAAAGACCTTGCTTCAATACTACCTATGGTTCTTAAGACCAATTTTGTATCTAAGAAATGTCATGAGAGTATGTTAAGAAATTCACAAATTGAATATCTATTCCTAAACCTTCTTTTTTATTTGGAAAAACAATCATCTATGACATTGTTGATACTTTATATGACTAAAATTCATGCTTTTGATTTTAAGGCCTCCAAAAAGAACTATATGTCTACATTAGTTATGAATATCAAAATGTAGTAGTAATCTTAAGAATAATATATTATAAGAAATTATAAATAGACTTTTAACATAGTTTTTGATTGACTTACTTTTGACAAGGTGCAATATTGATTCTTGGTCTTACTTGGTCTTTATTAAAACCTTTATTATTATTATTTTTCGAATAAAGTACTTCATTTATACTTAATTTTAAAATATTGTTGAAATAATGGCACATTTATACTTGGTATTTTTTTTATAAGACATCTTTTAAACTATATAAATCTTAAACGAATCTATGATGAAAGTACACTTATTAAGATATTTTTCTTAAAAACTGGCTTCTTAAATGTGTTAATAATAACTTATTCAAAAACAATTGCTCTCATAGCAATCTTTTTGGTTAATTTTTGTGGTATCTCTAAGTAGACTTTTCTATAAGTTTTTTAGTTGAGTGTATAAAAGAAGTTCTTGATAGTAACATGTTTGGAACAAGTTCAATTACTAGTTTAAAAACAAATTATGAGATAAGACTATACAATTTGAAAGTATGATTTAGTGTCAACTATATTTGACTATTAATATTGTCCAACCAAAATTGGATGTTTGTAATATCTTCCATTATATTTTTCAAAATATTTTGAGATGTTATTGCCAAAATATTCTTTAGTCTATTAAAATAAAAATAAAAATATCTAATTCTTTGTTACTTAAAAAATATATTTTTTAATTAAGGTTGTATCTAATATTTATCAATTTCTTTAATTTTTTTCTATATTACATTTATTATCTTTCATATTGTAAAAATATGTTATTTCATATATTATTATTCCATAATGCTTCTTTTATTTCATTCTTATATCTTTCCTTTCCATATCATTCCACTACTAGAAGCAGAATATATAGATATATAGATATATAGATATATATATATATATATAACAATTTTTTTTCACATATTGAGAGCATCACTTCTATGAAGTTAGGATGAAAAGTCAATTCCAATGCCTTAAAAAAAAATTCACCGTCTCCTAAACCATCATTTCATCGACTAAATTCACCCAATTCAAAAAGAAAATAAACCCACTAAATTTAGCAACACATGGCCACACTTCAAAAATTTTCTCTCACATCCACGCAAGGAAACGAAGCCGAGGGTTCGACTCGGCGCGTTCACACTGAAGCCAGGCACAGAGCAGTGCTATACTAAATAAATGGCCTCTATTGGACGTCGATCGCCGTGTGAACAACTTGGGGATAGGACCGGGATCTGACAGTGGGTATCACGCGGGGTGGAGGATCTGACGGCGTACTAGGGCCTTGGGGCCGTGAAGAGCAGCCACCCTGAGGGGTTTTGTGCTTCTTCATTGTTCTAGCATTCCCTCTTTGTTGTTGCTGCTGCTGCTATTGCTGCTGTAGCCGCTGCTCCCAAGCCAGGCCAGTGCTTGACTCAGCCAGACTTCGTCACTAGGTCACTCTTCTTCGTCACTCATTTACTCACTCCTCCACCATGACGGCGCAGGCCGCAGAAGATTTGGCCACCGAGCTGGAGCAGCAGAAGATTCACGTGAGGACTCATTCCTCACTCGATAGAGCGTCGAACCGGGTCTTCTTGTTCACCTTTGTTTGCCGAATTAGCTGAGATTTTGAAGTTTGGCCTGAACCCTAGTTTTTTGGGTTGTCGTACCTGGACGTCTATTTTTAATTTTTAATTTTATTTATTTTCTTAATTTTTTTGTTTACACTTGAAGTTGGTGCTGTGTTGTTGAAGCTTGACATAGGTTTTTGAGTGTGTATGTTGTGTGCGGTAGTTTTTTTTGTTTGGGTTTCTTTGGGTTGGTGTGACTTGGTTTAGGCATGGTCTGTGCGCAGCGGAGTTGCTTGAGGATCCTGGGTTTTTCTTTTGCTTATTTTTATTTTTATTTTATTTTTTATGCGGGTGTATGATAGGGAATGAGACTGATGATGGGTCTATGTTTCCTTTACTGCTTCGTAGATGAGGGGTCACCAAGGAGGGATTACATGGGATAATTGTTCATGTCAGTCACTTTATGTGCTTAAATTTTGATAGTTGGTAGGTTAGATGTTCGCTTTTAGGTTTTGAGAAAATGTGGTTCCTGTTGACCACCTGTGATTGAATTCTGCCTGTGGAACTGTCCATGCACAGTCAGATGAGCCCACTATTGAGGACGCGAAGGACGATGATGATGACGACGACGACGACGAGGATGAGGATGATGTCCTTGATGGAGCTGACGGCCAAGGTGAAGGTCTGTTGTCAACGACCCTTGCCAACGTCTATTGACCCAAGCCTCTGTTCAGAATTAGTGAGTGATGCTTTCTAAAATTGTAAGCTAGAGGCATTACTCTGTTTGATCGAGTTTCTAAATTTTCTTTTCTTGCAGGTGAAGATGGTTCAGGTGCGGGTGGAAAGTCCAAGCAGAGCCGTGGTGAGAAGAAAAGCAGGAAGGCCATGCAAAAGCTTGGCATGAAGCCCGTGACCGATGTCACCCGAGTTACCATCAAGAAGAGCAAAAATGTATGCCTCGTCATAGCTTCTTTTAACACGCTATCTAATCTGAACATTTATATAACCGGGAATAAGAGTGTAATGTTATTTTCCATAGTTAATATGGCCAGTGTCTCCTAAGAAAGGGACTTCGTTTTAATTAGATATATTTCAAGTGTTTTAAAACAAATAGATGCCATTCCTGTAACGATGCTTTAACGCACTAAATATCTCCGAACTGTATTTTTCAGTGTGCTTATCTGTGTCTGGTCTCTGAAAAGCAATGTATTCTGTTGGCTTACGACCAATGTTGTAAAATTTGCAGATCCTCTTCGTGATCTCCGCTCCTGATGTGTTCAAGAGCCCTGCATCAGACACGTACATTATCTTTGGCGAAGCCAAGATTGAGGACTTGAGTTCTCAACTACAGAGTCAAGCTGCTGAGCAGTTCAAGGTACCAGAAGCTGCCAATGTGGAGGCTAAGGCTGCTCCCTCTGCTGCTGTTGAAGCTGAAGATGAGGGAGACGTTGATGAAACAGGCGTAGAGCCCAAGGATATTGAGTTGGTCATGACTCAAGCCGGAGTTTCACGTGCCAAAGCTGTTAAAGCCCTAAAGACAACTGGTGGGGATATTGTTAGTGCCATCATGGATCTCACAGGTTAGGGCAGTGAAACCAATCCTGAGCTTTGCAGTAAGAAACAGAGTGTGCACCGTTTTTTGCTCCCCCACGTGGTTCCGGAAGTTCCGTGCTGGGTGACATGTTGGTGTTCATAGTTGAAACTAAAATGATTTTTTCTTTTTTTAGTTTGAACATCTTACTGTGCCATTGTCATTTAATGACTCCTCTATTAACCGCTCGCGTATCCCGTATTTCCCGCTCACATGTCATCAAGAGTCCAACCAGCATGAATCTTGAAAGTTTTGCTCGGACCTAGCCATTTAATTCCAGTCAATTCAGAGTCGGTTCACGTGGTATCGAACATCATATTGCAGGACGCATTAGTGTGATGCTGGGATTATGTTCTACAGAACATGTATGTTTGACTAAAAATAATCAGATGAAATTAATTTAAGGCATCGTCGAATGTGAAACAAAATCCGCTTTCAGGAGAAACTGTTTCTTCTCTGGTGAGTGGCTAACCAAGGAAGGAGAGCTTGAGAACGATGTAAGCTATATCACTCTACAGCTCCAGTGGTGTGGTGTCGAATTACTCAATTTTCACTGTTCCATTTCAAATTGCTGAACTGAATATTTAGGATTATTGCTAATTAGGTGTTATGGAAATTCAAGTAGGTTTTGAATTGGAGGTAGTACAATTAGTGGAAGTTGCAAATCTTTCCAGAGAAAATACCCCTTCACTACTCATCATATAAGGATCAATTATTGAATCATCAAAATTTACTCAAAATGTATGGAATTGAAGACATTCCATTAATTGAACAGGAACTATTACTTCGAAAAAGGTGACTAGAAATGTAAGGAAAATTGAGTAGCCCATTTTAGAAAATGAAAGCTGTAGAATCTGTTTAGTATCTTTAGTTTTTTGAACATATTAAAGCAATCGAATAAGATTGTTAGTTTCTACTTAGGAAATTGTGAAAAAGTTTTATTCTTCTTCTACTCTTGTGGTAAATTGGTTTCATGCATATCTTTGAATATGTTTTGAGATGAAATCAGTCCTTGGTTAGTGTCTCTACAAAATAGAAGGTAGATGTTGGTGATGCATGTAAAATCCTGAGTAAACTAGATCTTCTCACTTGTTTTATAAAAACTTTAATCTGAAATCTTGTTTTAAAAAAATAATTTAAAAATTATGTTTTATGCTACTTCTTAGCAATCCACAAAAAACTCAGTACAATTTCATGGAAATTTTGTAGCAAGTTCAAGGATAGCCTCTTAAGTTTTTTGAATTATATTTTACAATGTTTTCAAAACATCTTGAGGGTGTTAAGGATATTTTCAATTTTGCTTCATACACCAACATAAGCAAATTTTTGACATTACACAAAAGATCTTGATTGGGAAAAAAATTAATGGATTTTTTATTTGTTTGTTTGGTCCTTCTATTGAAATTAGTTATTTAATTGAGATTGTTATTCAATTAATAAATTTTTTTAAAAAAACCTAAAAAAAAATCTACAAAATCAACAAGTTTATGTTGATATCAAAATAGATAATATATATATATATATATATATATATATATAAGGAGTTGTTAAAGCCACACTCTTTGTTGCCACCTCATGATTCATTCTATACATGTCCCTTGTCCCCAACCTCATTCCAAGCCTTTGTCCCTTGTTCCCAGCCCTTGTTCCTAGCCACCATTTCTACCCGCCTCCATCTCTTGTCTTGACCCTGCCATCTCCACCCTACCTATCTTAAGTAAGCATTTCACAAATTCATCCCATTTTTAATGTAATTAAAAAAATTAATTTCTGAAGTTAAGTTCTTTGTAATTTTTTTCATCTAATAAGATAACATGCTATAATTTTTATTTTTTCATTTTTTATATATAACATTATTAATGATGTAATGAATATTATTAAACTACTGTATCAAAGTATCATGCTTTTAGTGGATTTTATGAAAAATTCATTAAGTTTCAAAGATGATCCTCAAAATAAATTTGTTTCACATATTATATGTAAAAGAAGATATTTACTTTTATGTTTGATTTAATGAAGATTAAAGACTTTAGATTATCAAATATTATTCAAATTATTACATAAATTATGTATTTTAGTTCTTGTAGAATTATGTTTTTTTTATCCATATAAAAAAATTCAAAAATACTTAAATTTATTTACATATCTTATTTGAGAATATCACAAGGTTTTGGATAGTATTTGATAATCATTGATAATTATATTTGAATATCACAAGGTTTTGGATAGTATTTGATAATCATTGATAATTATATTTGAGCATCACAAGTTTTTGGATAATATTTGATAATCATTGATAATTGTATTTGAATATCACAAGTTTTTTAATAATATCATAAGTTTTTGAAACTTGAGAAAAATTCAAATATAATTATTCAAATATAATTATAAAATTATTTTTAAAATCTTTAATTGAATTGTTTTTGAAACCATCCTCAATTCCATCTAATATTTATATTAATGAAATCAAACAACCTTATTTCAATGAAATGTTATATAACAATTGTAATTTTTTAAGATTATTTGAATTATAAACCACAACTTTGAGAATTAATCTTTACATACCAAACAAAAAATAATCTTCAAATTTGTGTTTTAAAAATAAGATAACTATAACAATAAATTTAATTTTAATTATAGAAAAATAAATCTTTAAAGATATTGAATTTACTAGCTTACTAATATTTTACTTTTATTCTATAAATTATTTGATTCTACAAATAGAAATTATAATTAATTTTTTTATAATTTAAATTTTGTATATATATATATATATATATATATATATATATCTATACATATATACATATATCAAATTTATATTTTTGACAAATATTCTGAGTTGAAATACTAGAAGATTATTTTGTTACAATTATATCAAAAGAGTACACAATGCAATGTAACATTGATTATATTTGAAAGAAAACATTCAAATGAAATTAGTAAATATCACCTTACGGCTATGTAACATATGGCTTTTATGTTTGTTATGTTATTTTCTAAAGTGATATTTATAATAGAATTTATTTTTATTCTTCTGAATAAATACAAATTAACATTCTAATATATCAAAATATTATTTTACAGATATGTATGTATAATGTATGTATAATCACATTTAAAAATGCACTTACATTTTTTTAAATCAATATTTTTTAATTTGAGTAATTTTTATTAGATTCCTTTGCTTAGGATATATTCTACCTAATTCATGACTTTTGCTTCATTCTAATTAGTTTGACTTAAGCTCACATTTATTATGATGAGAATGGGATAAGGATAGGGGTGGAGGAGAGAAGAGGTTGTAGGAGACAATGGTTGGAAATGGGATTGGGGACAAGAGATGGGTTCAAAAAGAGTCATGAGGTGGCAAAGGAGGGTGTGACTTTAACAACTTCATAGATATATATATATATATATATATATTACTTACTTTAAATTATTATTATTATTAATATTATTATTATTTTAATCTATTACAACAAACTTGAAATAAAATTATCATGTCATGAATACCTTGTTGAGATTCTTCTAAGGATTTATTAAAAATTTTATTAAGAATATTTTTGATATTAAAGAAATAAATATATAAAGACTTGTTAGAATGTATGACTCATGTAAGAAGAAAGATGATTAGAAATTTTAAATTTTAAGAACAAAGAAATAGTAGAATATTTAATACCATATACAATGAAACTAAAGAATCCTAACTTAATGTTGGAATATGAAAAATATATTGACATAACTAAAAATGGCTCTAGTTGTGCCTACATATTACAAGTAAACAAAAAGACCATGTGGAAGCTTTCTACAGACTATAATGGTTGTAGATTGGATATTCAAGTTATAGAATTCTACTAGAATAGCTTTTTAAATGTTTAAAACTTCTAAGAAAAATTTGTACAACTATGTGGCACATGTAAAGCTTCTTGCAAAGCCAACCAATATCTAGGATATTTTTAAAATATTTTACAAAGAAGATATAATCTATTGTCATGGATATATATATTTATCTTGATAATTATCTAGATAATAAGAATAGATAGAAGTAAGTCAAAGTAAATAAATATGATAATAGCTTGTGAAAAGCTTCCCAGAAGCTTCATAGACGCTGCTTTGCCTTTATACATATCTATAGGTGATTGATAGGTTGAAAACTTGGCCAACAAAGAGGCCACATCTCAACATGTTGACCACTTGTAGTACAAGTTGGACATATGGTGCACACCTAGGAAACTTGTCTTACAAATTAGACATGTGTCTTGCAAATTGGATGCGTATTAGAGGTTGTATAGTATGTCGCCATGTATTTCTTAGTTAAGTAGTATATTTAGAGGGAAGACTGAGGCCTTCCTCACTCTTGTCAACTCTTTTCTTGCTTTTAGTCTAGTTTCAAGAGTCTCATGTTTTCTAGTCTTTGGCAATAGCCATTCCAATTCTTCCTTGAATATACATACTTTCTTCTATTTTGCCATTTTCTTTTTGATATAGATTCTATGAGTTTATGTATCTTCTTCCAGTTTGTATCCTTGACAGATTGAAAAGAGTGTACATACAATATCAGAGCTTTGTCCTTTCTTGATCAAGAATGGATTACCCCTTTCTCATGATAAGATATAACCATCTTAGAAGTTGCGGATTACCCTCTTTTAAATTGATATTATTTCTAGATTTTTTTTTCTTAATTTTTGAATATTGTATTAAGTGAAAATAGACACCTTTCTTTTTATTGTACTAGCATGACAAAGCGTACTCAAATAAAGAATGCAATGGCTCAAATACAAGACCAAATGAGAGAGTTAATACTTACAATGCATCAACTCAATCTACCACCACAAAGACTAACAAGATTATTAGACAATGAAGATATAGAGATGATTGGAGTTGCTTCAACATCTACACCAAGCTATATTACTGCTCCTATAATAGAATATCATTCAAATTTTAAGGAATCAAAAATTAGATTACTTGAGAAGTTTGATGGCACAAGATCTAAATTTCAAAGATTCATCAATCAGGTACAATTGGTAACCTCAAAGTTATCCAAGTCAGGGATCACAAGTCAAGTTTATTGGAACACTACTTTCAAGTTCCGGTTTAATATAATTTTCATCATTTCTTGAATGATGTGATTCAATATTGGATAATTTAGAAACATTTTTAGTGGAGTTTTCATCTATATATGGAGAATATGATGCAATCCATATTGCAACCAAAAAGATTCATATCTTGTAATAAGGCAATCGATCAATGACATTATATGCTTCATGATTTTGACAATTAGTGACAAATATTAAGTGGGATGATGCAGCACTCATCAGCTAATTTCTCTATAAATTACAATATAAAATAAAGAAATTGATGCTCAATTAATATGATCCTTAGACATTAAGTCAAGCAATTGACATTGCTATGAAATGTGATAATCTTATTTTTGAATTTCGATTTGAGAATTGTACAAGAAAACCTCAATGTTATGATAATTCAATGGCAACACCAATGACTTCTCAATCTATACATTTGAAAGTAGAAAACATGCAAATTAATGTAATATGTTTTAAACTTCTTACCAAACAAAAAAAGACTCGTCATTGTCAAAAAAGACTATATTTATATTGTGGAGAAGCTTATCACACTACTTAATATTGTCCAAAGAAATGACGCAACTACAAAATGAGGAGTATTGCTATCAAAGATGAAAACATGTCAAAAAATAAATTTGTCTAGCTACAATAGGAACCATGAGGTTAGAATCTTGTATAATTTTTAATAAAGGTCCTATTCTCTCCTCAGAATCCTCTCTTTATTTTACAATAAATGTGCGTTTAGGATCTAATAATCATAAAGCCTCTACTTTAATAGATCTAGGAGCTTCAATTTGTTTTTTAGATAAAAAATTCGTTAAAAGTCATAATCTACAGTTAGTACAAAAAATTAAATATATACAAGTAGAAGTCATAGACATTCATCTATTATCTTTTGGAGATGTTACTCATAAAATACTTCATATAGATATAATAATAAATGGTCATAATAGTTGCATAATTTTTAATATAATTAGATCCCTTTTTAATTAAGTCATTTTAGGTTTATCATGGCTAAAAAACTATAATCCTGTCATAGATTGGATTTCTCGTAAACTTGAATTTTCTTCAAACATCATTAAGAGTTTTTTTAATCTTGTAAAAAGCCATGAGTCTAGTATAGCCAAACTTGTACATATAGATGCAAAAGCTTTTTTGCATGTTGCAAAAGAAAGATCATCTTTTGATATTTACGCAACATCCATTTTAAATAATGGAAAGATTTCAAGTAAAGTTCCAAATCAATATCAAGATTTTTAAGATATTTTTGATAAAAAGAATGTAGATATTTTTCCAGAGCATCATCCATATGATTGATCAATCGATCTTAAAGAAAGAACTCAACCGCCATTTGGTCCAATCTATAATTTATCACAAAATCAGTTGGCTCAATTCAAGAAATACATTGATGAGAACTTGGTCAAGAATTTCATATGCCATTCCAAATCTCCTATAGAAGCTCCTATCTTAATTGTGAAGAAAAAAGATGGATCATTGCAAAAGTGTGTGGATTATCAAGGACTCAACAAGATTACCATCAAGAATAAATATCCTCTGCCTTTGAAATTTGGACTTCTTGATAAATTAATTCAAGTTAAGATCTATACAAAAATAGATTTATAAAGAGTATACAATATGGTCCGCATTAAAGAAGGAGATAAATGGAAGACTACATTTTGAACAAAGTATGGATACTTTGAATATAATGTCATGCTTTTTGGACTCACCAATGCACCAACTTTTTTTTAATATCTTATGAATGATATTTTTTGTGAGTTTCTAGATGATTTTGTTGTTTGTTACTTAGATGATATTTTAATCTACTCTATGAACATAGAAGAATATGAAGTTCATGTTCGTCGTGTGTTACAAAAACTTAGAGATACAAGATTGTATGCCAAGATGGAAAAGTGTGTATTCTACACTACTCAAGTTGACTTCTTAGGATACATCATTTTAAACAATGGTCTAATGATGGATCCTTAAAAAATTCATACAATCATACATTGGAAGATTCCAAAAACAATAAGAGATGTACAATATTTTTGGGGATTTGCCAATCACTATCGGATCTTCATCAAGAATTTTTCTCAAGCTACAGTGACACTTACATGCTTAATTTGTAAAGACAAGCTTGAGTAGAGTAAAGAAGTAGAAGCATCATTTGAAGCTTTGAAGAAAGCTTTTATTTTTGCACCAATCATGCATCGCATTGACTTTTTGAAAGCATTTTTTATAGAGACAGATGCATGTAACTTTACCTTAGGTGTAGTCTTGTTACAAATAGGAACAGATGACAAACTTCATGTAGTAGTTTTTTATTTAAATTTTTTTCAGTAGTTAAGATTAATTATGAGATCCACAAGAAAGAACTTCTTACAATTGTGGATTTTTTTTAAAGAATGGTATTACTATTTAGAAGGTGCTTTAAGTCCACTCACCATATATGTAAATTACAAGAACCTCAAGTATTTTATGTTAGCACGTATTTTGAATTGTTGTTAAGTTCATTAGAGCATGTCTTTGTTAAGATTTGAGTTCAATATCACTTATCGGCCAAAAAAAAAATAATATTTGTCTGATGCCTTTTTTAAATGTTTTTATCTTATATCAAAAGAAGAAGAAGCAACTTTTGACTAACAAAAGATAAGTTTACAAAAGCCAAAACAATTTCATCTTCAAGCAATGAAATCAACATTGAGTGTTGATTTGATTTTTTTCTAGCATATCCAAATAAATATGTGTTCAAATCTTCTTTTTCATGATATTAAAAATAATTCTTCTAAATCTCAAGATACTTCTAAGTTTGAGTTTAAGGAGAATCTATTTTCAAGGCAGTGCCAAAATAGGTTACAATATCTAATATATTGGCATGGATATGACATAAATGAATATACATGGGAGCCATCTAGAAATCTAAAAAATGCATCAGCCAAAATTAAAACATTTCAGCAACGACATTCATCAAAACCAAGATAAAGAGTTAAGAAATTCTTTGCTATAAAGCAAAAGAAGTCCAATGGAGATTTCATTCTATCTTGTGTTATTGTTTCTTTGGATTTTTTAGTGCTTAGGAGATGGAGAATCAACAACTAGCAGATTCAACTCAAAAACTATCATTTGCTAAGCTACCAAATGAGACATTACAACTATCACAACCTTCAAGATGATGAAATTGAGATGAAGATCCTCAAGAATAAAATATTCTTCTTTAAATACATGGCAAGATACAATGTGCTTGATACCACAACCTTGGAAGGAACTCTTGATGTTTAGTGTTACTTTTGGAGGTAGGAACCACTTTTGATGGTATTACTAATGCTTTATTTGAAAGAAGTTATGAAGGCCTCGATAGTGATTAAATATCAAGGTAAACTTCTTGCCTTGATATAGGACATTATCAATGGTTGAAGGAACCTATAAACTACCTTCAAAGGAAATAAAGATTTGAGTATGAGGCAAATACAGTTTCATGCATCTTGGACTTCTTTAACATGTAATCAATGCTCCTCGTGGAACTCTTTCCTAGAAGAGGGAGTAATGTCACGGATATACATATTTATCTTGATAATTATTTAGATAATAAGAATAGATAGAAATAAGTCAAAGTAGATAAATATGATAATATCTTGTGGAAAGTTTCATAGAAGCTTCATAGATGCTCCTTTGCCTTTATACATGTCTATAGGTGATTGGTAGGTTAAAAACTTGGCTAACAAGGAGGCCACATGTTGACATGTTGACGACTTATAGTATAAGTTGGACATATGGCGCACACTTAGGAAACTTGCCTTATAAGTTAGACATGTGTCCTACAAGTTGGATGCATATTAGAGATCCTATAGCATGTTGCCGCATATTTCTTAATTAAATAGTATATATAGAGGCAAGAGTGAGGCCTTCCTCACTCCTGTCAACTCTTTTCTTGCTTTTAGTCTTATTTCAAGAGTCTCATGTTTTCTACTCTTTAGCAATAGCCATTCCAATTCTTTTGTGAATATAAATACTTTCTTCTATTTTGCCATTTTCTTTTTGATATAGATTCCACGAATTTATATGTCTTCATCCCATTTGTGTCCTTGACATCTATCTAATCTATTTCTATCTTTATTTTGATTAAAAAATATAATTGTACTTATACTTATGATACTTAAAGGTGTTTTGATTCAAATTTGTCATATTTATTTTATTTTATTTTATTATTTATCAAAGATTATTTTTTTCATAAGAAATTTCTTTGATAATCCAAAATTTCTTTTAAATGTAAATAGATTGATAAGTGTATACAATTCTTTTTTGCATAAAAGTAAAATTTCTACTTTTAAGCAATTTGAAGTTAAAATATTACCTAGAATGATTTTAGAATTAATAAAATAATATTGTTTTTTTAATTTTTATGAAAGAAGAAAATTGTATTATTTAAAAAATATATATATTTCTAAATATTCTTTATTTACATAAATAAATAAATAAATAAATAATTATTAACATCTAGTAAAAATGATACATGCATTATATGTGCAATTTTAGTAAAATGATATATACAATATATGTAATTTTAATAAAATAGAATTTTAGTAAAATAATACATGTAATATATATGCATTACATGTAATTCACATGTAGTGGTCTGTGCTAGAACATGTGAATGTTACAATAAGATTTAGAACAATTCTTCTAAATATAGATTATATTTTATCTAAATTTTTTTGTGTTTATTTTTTCACTTTTTTTTCCTTAGAATTTTATACTATATATATATATATATATATATGTATATATTATGAAGCATAGTATATATATATTACCAAAATATGATTGAATTCCAAAAAAATTATTTAAAAAATTATTCACATAGTTAATAATATCAATAGCTAAAATTGTTTTATATATTTTAAATAATTGATATTATTGGTTTTAAAATAATTTTATCTATATTTAAGTATAATATGGTCATTATAGATTTATATTACAATATAATTTGTAATAAAATTTGTTACTAATTATAGTATTTGAATAGTTATATATATATATATATATATTCAAATAGTTCGAATAGTTGAACTATATATTACAACTTAGTTATTCAATTTGTGACATTACTATTTTCATGAAGTTGAAATGTTAAAAGTCTTTGGATTATTCTGTTTTTTACAAGTTATTCTACATAGTTGTTTCATGTGAAACTTGTCAATCTAACGAATAATAATATGCATAGTATTGTTTTACATATTTAATATATTATTTATTTCATAATAAACATCCATCTAAACTGAGGAACTTCTATCGTCGATCTCCGTCGTGACTACAAGAATTCGTCGCCGACAGGGACGAAACTTCGGAAATGCGCGACCATCGGTGGGAGTGCACACAACGCCGTCCCTTCACTCCCCCGCCAAACAACGAACTGAATCGTTCGTCTACTCCACCGACTTCGTCAGCGAATGGTGCCATATCGTCGACTTTCGAACACAAAATTGTGAACGACGACGAACGTCGACGAGAAATAGTGGACGGTCCTCAGGGGTTGTCTTTCGCAGCACACCAGTTGGAGCGGCGCAGCCTTCTGGACTTCCTTCGATCGGTCGATCAATCGATCGAATTTGGGTCCCGCTTTGGTAGCGATCATCGTTCGTGTAAGCTTCCGATCAAGCTCAACAACCTGTCGATAGCGAGAACAATTCCTCTTCAGTCAGCGATTCGTATTTTGCATGTAATTCGTGAGAGAGGAGCAACGTGGAATCTCCTTCTGCGGCGTCACGTGAGGTGGGTTCCTGCTTCTCTCCCGAAATTTGCTGCATTCTGTTGTTGTCTTGTAGGTCGTCGTGTCGATTGTGCAGCAGGCCTTCTTCTTTTGGCTTTGAACGCGTCAAACCGCGAACATTCTCACGGTTTCAGTTCCAGTTTTGAATCAGGAGTTGTGTGGGGTGTTTGTCGTGGGGTGCAATTGAGCAGGAAGTTTATTCAACCTTTGCAGTTTAAATAAGACGTGCTCTTTTTAGATAATTTTTGCGTTGTTTTGTGTTGTTCATTTTGAAAGATTGGAGCGGGGTGCCATGGCTTGCTTGTGCTGTTGCGATCGCGTGGTTCTGTTTTGTGGCGAAGGGTTTTTGGGAGGTCAATTGTTTGGATGTGTCTTGTTTCTTTTGGGGACATTTGCTTGTGCGTGAAGTTCTGTGGTTGTGTCTCATGGAATTTCAGCGACCGTTTTTGTTCGAGGGTTGTGTTCTGCGAGGGTGCGGAAGATGATGGAAAAGTAAAGAATATCCTCATTTTCCTGAATAGCTAGAGCCTTTGGGCATGATCGTTTTGGTTTTAGTGCTTTTTGGCCTGTGAAGTGAATCACTGCCTTGGTTTTGTGCACACAGCTACATGATTAGTCGCAGATTGATCGTCTTGCATTTATAGTATTGACGTTGATTCCTAGGCCTGCACCTAGTGTTGCCTTTTATGTTGGTAGCGAAAGCACGCCATTTGCTTCCTCTTTCAAAGTTTCGAACATTTGAGTTTTTGTTACCATGTCACATCTGGTGCATTGAGATTGTCCAGCTGGGGAAACCATGATTTTTTATTTTTTATTTTTCCCGCATCCCGTGAGCAGATCTCAATGAATCGGTCAGTGTTTCGAACCTTGTCGCTATAACTGAGCAAGCCCCTTGCTTCCAGCAGACTGTGTTTTCCGTTTCGTGATTGTAAGTAGTTTGGAAGTAAAGAGATTTGACTGCACGTTTTACTCAATTGAGTCCACGAATGCTACTGTCTAACTTTCAGTTGCTCTCTAGCCACACCTTGGCATGTTCAGACACATTTTTTGAATCGGTATGATAATGTTTTGAAAGCTATGCTGTATCTTTAACAAGTAGATCAGGTTTGTTGACACAAGGTTCTGAATTGAAATGTGGAGGATACTCGACTCACCATGTGCTTTGCTGTTGGTAGGTCATTGAAGTTAGAATCTAATAAACTAGATGGCGCTGCTCTCTTATTCTTCAACAGTGTGCCAGAGAGCCTCAAATCGCACCTCTCAAGACTTGACATCACGCAAGTCTAGTCATGTAATGATTACCTTCAGATCCTTGAGTTCTGGAAGCCTTCGAGGTGCTTCAAAGAGTTGTGTTCACTTAAATATTTGTCGATTTTCCAAGGGCCTAAGCAATGCCTCAAAGTTAGGGTTCTCTCTAGAATCTAGGTCACGGCACAGGAAGTTCAATGGATCACGGGAAGTGCGGAAGTTGATCACAGGGTGTGCGAGAGGCGACAGTAATGACAATGTCGGGGGAGATCCACAGGTGCAGCAAATGCTGGTGGAGATGCTGCAGATTCAGATTGGCAAGTCTCGTGTGTCGGATTTCGTTGATGAAAGGTCGCGGCATATGCGCACCATTGCGCGAGACACATATGACCAGTATGATCGTATCGCTTACAGGACCATGAAAGGTTTAGATGCGTCCGGCAGCAGAGTGAGTAGCAGACATTTCTTTGCAGCCTAGTTGGCATTAAAATTGTCAATGGAACAAACGAAGTGTGTGTGCACGTGCGTGCATGTGGTGGGGGTAACATAGCCATGGCTATGGTTATTGTTACTGGAAGTGCGCTTGCGTTTGGACTTATGTATCTAATTGGGCGTTGCAGGTGCTCAGGCAGCTCGATGCACGTGCTCATGCGATTGATCGGGAGCTTAGGCTGGCAAGGGCTGAACTTGAGGTATATTTTTTTCATTTAATTGTATGTTCAAAGATGGCTGTTGGGTTCTCTAAACGTTGATCGGGATTCTGCAGACGACTTCTGTTCGTAATTGTTTTCAATTAGATCATTGTAAACCAGTGGTCAACTGTTCAGGCTCAGGAGCTTGATTTTGAAGAATATCAGCAGGTGGTTGCGTACTCTAGGAATGAAGGGTTGTTCTTCAAGAATCTATACCCTGCACCAAGACTCCGCCGTCTGCGGTCGGCTTCTACCACTAAATCATCTGTTGAGAAGGTGTGCAAGTTTATCACGGGATTTTCCCTGCTTTTTTGAGAATACCCGAACATGGTTTGAGATTTGTATTTTTGAACTATTACTCGTCACAGTTCCCGACTTCAGAATCTATTTCATTGTCTGCTGCAGAAAGTGGCTGTTGCAAGGCCGACACGGGTTTTGAGTGGGAGCTACAGTCAGGTGCTTTATGGAGGCCTATCCTTGGTTATAGTTTCCTTCATGTGGAGCTCCAGTTCAGGTGTGGATTATTTCGCTTAAGTCCTGCTTTATTCTCATCGAAGCGAACTCCTTCATTCGTAAACCACTCTTAATGCAAGGACGTAGACTATTGGAAATTCAGCTGAGTGATGGCTAATCCTACGGTATATGCATCTGCAGCACTCTTGACAGGCACTTGGATGCGAGCTTCAAAGTTAGCCAGCTATGGTATGATCCTTTCAGCTCTTCTGACCCAATTAGCCTGCGTCAAAGTTTTAGAAGGAGAACCCGAGGTCTCTGAGGACAAATATTCAGTTGATATCAGCAACGACGCTGATCAACCTTGAAGCAATGCTGCTGCTGCTCTCCTGCAATTAATTGGACCCGTCCTTTTCTATAAATCAGAGTTCACCCACGTAGCGTTATTTCACCAAGATATATCAGTCACGTTCATTGTAATGCATCTTAGCTTCAGAATCATGTACTAATTCGACAGGTTACTTAGCACGTGTAAATATATGCGTATTTTTATCCGGTTTATTACTCTGCAGGCTCCATCGTCTTGAGTCCTTAGATTCATAGAGATAGAAATATTATTTTGCCCTTAATGGGATTCTTGTCGATAAAATTACAGGTGATTATCTGACAAACCACTTTCCAATCATCTTTTGTAAATGATAAGAAAGATAATTAGTCTGCATCTCAAAAAAAGAAAGAGGGAAAAAGAAAATCATAAGATGAAGCATTGAGTTGTGTAAGTGTTTTTGGACAATTCAGGAAGTTCAAAACAACATATTTGTGTCTGAATAGATTAAAAGTGTATATAGATGATATGTCAAAATGAAAATTATTTTTGCAAAATGTTAAAAGCATGAAGACTGCCGTAGGTCATTTGATGGCTTCCTAAACATCAAATAATCTGCCACAAATTTTCATCAAGTACAGTTGTTGATATAAATAGAATAATATTTTCTGTTACAAGAAAAAAGATCGTTGTAAAAATCACATCTGTTGTGGAAAAATACGAAATATGAAAGAAAGCACTAAACATCTTTTCATATCAATTTTAAGCTAAGAGAGTTGGAAATACATTTTGTAAGTGTTGTGAATCCAAGAAATTCATAAGAAACGTTATACAAGTGAGAATAAGATTTTAGACTTGGGTTTATGTCTATTAGTTGAATACTGATCCTATGATTAGGAAATATAGAGCTAGGAGTAAGAATTGGATGTTAAATTAAACAAGAAATATATAATTTGAATGCTCAAACTTGAATCTATGATATTGTGTGGCATTGATAAATGATTTGAGTTGAAGATACCAAACAAGATTTAGATGTGGTGTTTAATGTCTACATTTTGAAGTTTGTAAAATCTTATTTTAAGATTTAGTTAAGACTCAATTATTGAGAGACTTTAAGTTGTGGTGTGGAATGTAATTTAGCATTAAGTAGATCAAACATATTATACAATTTTGCATTGCCAAATACAAGAAGGAATTCAAATAAATACTTCAAATTGTTGCTTCAAAAAACTTGATAATTTGAGTTAAATAATGAAGAAAATGCAAAAATTGGTTTTGTAAGAAAATTATAATAAAGCATGTTGTATTTGAATTTGAATTAGTAAAATCTCCTTATAAGATTGTCTATTTTAATATTATTGCAAGTTTTTAGTATTTGTATATTAAGTTCAAAGCCAAGAACAATAGAAAATTTTAATATTTTAGTGGACGTCAAACTAATCAATATGGCTAGAAACAATAGAACAAGCATTAAAATTTGTATGAAAATCATATATGTTGGTGTAGTTTTCACTCAAAAAAGATAAAAATTGCTTGTAAAGCAACAATGCTTTAATTCTACAAAGATTATATTGAAATGGGAAACATATATATATATATATATATAGCTAGAATATATTTTTTTATACTAAGAATGAAAGTAGCAAGAAAAAATAAGTACAATTTATATAGATTAATATTGCAATTTTGCTACAGATGCTTAAATCTAAAATTTTAATCTTAAAATGAAGGCTTAAGTTGGATGAGGTCTTAATTATAGCAATAGAACATGATGATTGGCTATGGTGATGCAATTGCCAAAATAGAACATAATTATAATTATGTAAAAATAAAAAATAACATCTTATTATATAGTTTCAACTTCTCGCTACCTTATTTAGATGTTTTGATCTACTCTACTACTTCTTCTCAAGGACTTAGTTTTAAATATTACACTTTAATCCTAGATTACTAGAAAAAAAAAATTGCAAGATATGTATATTCTTTAATCTTCAATTTGTAACACATAACACTTATGTATATTATGTACTTCACATGTATCTTAAAAGAAATGAATACTTGAAGAATCGTCAAATAATTTTATTCCAATCTTAATCCTAAAAACCTATAAGCAAAAGTTAGAATTTGATATTTACAACAAAAAAAATTCTAATAAGAAAACACTTCAAAAAATTTACTTTTGTAGAACTTTAATTATAGTACAATATTATTAGACTAAATTCCATCAAAAATAATCTAAAGAGTTGATTCACATAGCTATGGATGAAACTTTTGATAATACTCTAGCCTTAAAAAAACTTTGGATTTGAGATAAAAAAAAATAATTGTGTGTCATTTTGGCAAATGTGTTACTATAGGAAATTACCATGCTCTATTGCTAAAATTGAGACCTTGCTCAACTTAGGCCTTCAACCTAAAATCAAAATCTGAAATTAAGTATCTATTGCAAAATTATAACTTTAATCTATGCATATTATGCATGCTTGTCAATACCACACATACTCATACATTGGAAATAAATATATATATATATATATATATATATATATATTAATACAATCTTTGTAAATTGAATATATTCTTATTTTAGTGCACTCATGACAATTATTATAATGTCCGAATACTTGTAAGTAAAAACTTCAATAAATGGTACCTAGTTTGATAGTACAATTTAATAATGGAAGTAATTATGAAATTTATAGTTGTTAAAAATACCTTATATTATATTCTTTTTTTCTTTTTTTCTTTTTTTCAATCTGTGAGAAGTTTATTTAATAGATGTTTTGTTTATTTAATTGTATTATAATTTGAATATGTATAGATTTTATTTTTCTCAAGTTCTAAGATTTTATATGTAGTCCATATTTATCTTTTGGTTCAATTTTTTTATATTTAATTTTTTATATAATCTTTATATTGAAAGTATTTTTTATAATATTAGAATGAAGAAGATTTGGTGTATCAAAAGTTGAAGGATTTGAAGATAAATTTTAAAGAATATTTGGTGAGTATTGTTGAAGAGTATTTTTTAAATTAAATTCTAAATCAAAAATCTATTTTCAAATTTTAAGTATTATATATTTTTTTGTGAATTATACTTGTGTGTATGTGTGTGTGTGTGTTTTTTTTAATAATTTTTTAAGACTTACATCAATGTGCATCAATAAAATACCTAGTAAAATTATTACATTATATTGATTTTGTGATTAAAATTTTAGATTTGAATAATTGTCAATAATCTACAATGATCAAGTTTTGGGATTTATTCTTTAAGTATACATCAATAGTTTGGAGATCTTTAATTGGTTTCCTGACAAAAATATTTTAAAGATTTTTAAAGCATTCTAATACTTGTGTTCAAGATTTTAAAGCATTCTAATAGTGACATTAAAAATTTAAAAATTTTGGGACAAATAGAAAGAGGCTTTTATGAAAAAGGTTCTAAAAATAAATATTTGGGACTTTTGAGCACAATGAAAGAACTAAGTTTAAATATCTTATAATAAAAAACTATATATAAAAACTCTTAAAATTTATTTTAAAAATTATCACTTTAACAAAATTTGATTTATAAAAATGTGAATTTTTAAGTATATTACCAAAAGAAATAAATTATATAACTTTATTAAAAAAATCAACGTCCAAGGTTGCAAACATATGATAAAATTACCAAAGATATTACAAATACTTGTATCTACGAATAAAATTGATATAAGTCATTGCACAAGCTTAAATTTATTGTTAATTGAATTACAAAATTTTAAAGCTTTGACTATATTTAATATAAAATATTATAAATACTCAATATTCTTTTCACAAAAATTAAATAATTTTATATCTTTATCTAATAAAGTATATATATTTTTTTTAAACTTGAAATTTTTCCCAAATAAATTGCAGAATCTTACATTTTTAATCTCTTAAACTTCACATCGTTATAAACTCAATTTTTTAACTTTAAATCTTTGACTTAATTACATATAAGTGATTGGTCAAGTTTAACATTATTGCCAAATAAATTTAATAACTTTATATTAAGAACTTGAATTAAGACAAAACTCTAAGAAGATAATATTTTTTTTTATCATAATAAATGAAAAAGTAGAAAAATAAGAAATAGACATGAGATAAGAAGAAACTACAATGGCTATTGTGCATTACAAAGAATTTAAGGAATCTTAAACCAAAATTGAAATCTGAAAAAACATTTGAGAAGATTGAAGATGGTCTTAAATTTACATCTACAGATATTAGCTATTAAAATGGTTTTATAGATGCTTCCAAAGAATTAATAGGTATATGGTTAAACCATCAAGTTGTAGGTTGCTTCTAATACAAAATCATAAAATATATATATATATAGAAAGAGAGAGGGAGAGAGAGAGAGAGAGAGAGAGAGATATTAAAAATATATTAATAGCTATATAATATATTTAAAATATCTAATCTATATCTAAAATAATTCTTTAAGGATTTTTAAAGAAAATATTGTCTTCTTAATATGTTTTTACATATTTCTACTTAATTATATTTATTAAAATAATATATGAATCTTATATGATATCTTTCTTTTTTATAAGACAAGTTCCACAAAAATTTGTGAAATTACTTCATAAGTTAATGAACTCTAAGATCCATCAAATAGTATTAGCAACAAGTTTTGATCTATGTTTTGCACAAAGTAGTTAACAAATCTCTTTAGCTATAACTAATTTTCTATAAAATTATAAGAAAACCACTTATCTATTTGATCATTATTAAGGCATTCATAACTATCTTCAAACAATATATTTTTTATGCCATTAAATGTAGTACATATCTCCAATAATATTATTAAGCATTAAAAATCTCTTAGAAAATTATTACCACATTCATACTATATTTTTCCATCAATTTTATAAAATTAATTTTTTGCTTAGTAATCTTCATTTTAATTTTGAGACTGCAAAAACCAAAAAAATCTATTTGTTACATTTGGCACTTTCGCAAATGATAACTCTTCAAATGAATTTATCAATTTTTAATTCTATATATTAGAAAAAAATTCTTAAAGTTGAATTTTAATTTTTTATTTATTTATACCATATCATTGCTACTAGTTGATGTTTGGATTTAATAAATGTAATCAATAAATGTTCTTTATACCATATCATATTCTTTATGTTTTTTGTTGCTTTTAAGTCTTATGTTCTTGAATCTTTATTATTCCATGAAACTTTTCTACACATTATATAAAATCATCTATTCTTAGATTTTTAATTCTTAAAAAACTCAAAAATATCAAATTTTAGATATTAATCATAAATTAAAAAATATGAAATAAAACCTTATATTATACTAATTTATCTTGTGAAAAAACATAAGACGGTTGTTAAAAATATCTTAATAAAAGTTGATGATATACTACAAATATTATTCTAATACTTGATTTATATAGGTTATTTATTTAATAATGTGAAAAAAAAATTAATGAAGATAATTTCATATAAAATTTTAATGTATTGATATTTATTTTCCAAAATTCTGATAAAAACTAAGGTCTTTGATTATAATACCACTTGAAAGTCTATAATAATTTTTTTGTATTATCTTGTAACTTGTATAAATTCCTTAGTCCCAAAAAATAAGAATTGAGATGATTTTTTAGTATTTGGATTGAATCTAAAAGTGACCTTTTGTAATTTATAATTAATATTAGAATTAAATAACTCGAAATAAAAAAGATTAAGTATCCATTAGATTTGAATAATATTAAATTATTTTTAAGACAATACATAATACTTCACCTTCTAAAGTCACTTTCAATAGCATGGTCTTTTCTATAATATCTTTAAATGCAAGCACGTATTTATCAATTACCTTTATAAAAGCCAAATAGATATTCTTTAAGAGTATCAACTGTTTTTGCAATGTAAAGACTTTAGGCATGAAATATATTGACTTTGTTAATTAAAAGTACTTAAGCTAAAAATTCACAAATTGAAATTTCAATGATTATAAAAAGTTTAAAACAAAGTGTAGGATTTTTTAGGAGCTTGAGACTTTTATTTTATAGTTGTGTTCTATAATAATTTAATTATAAATTCTTTATTTTAACAATTTTTTTTATTAGAATTTATACTATATATTTGAAATTGACTTGATTTGGTGTAATAGTCTTGTAATTTATAACCTGTATTTTTATCGTGTAAATACAAGTTTTTATGATGAATTTTGTATTTATAATGGTGTTAATCTTTTGAAGTGAGTTGTATTAATTTGCATAAGTTTTTGAAGAATCCAGAAGTAGTTGTCATTACTTGTTTTGTTCCTATCCAATCAAATCTTTGCTCTCAACATATAATAAAGAATCTAACATTACGTGTAATTAATTGAATAATAGATTATTTTAATAAATTTATTTTTGATATAATAAAAAATAGGTCTTTGATATTAAGTTTCTAATCATAACAAAATTTATTTATAAAAGTCTTATTTTTCTAATTTACATGACAAACAAATTGTTAGAATTTTGCATTATAGATAGTAGGTAAGTATGACTCTTATTGCAAAGACTGGAGTTTTATTTTCACATTTATATGTAGTTGCATAAAAAAAAATTAGTTAAATAATTTTTTTGAATCTTTAACCATCAAAAGTAAAAATTAAAAAATAATAATAATAATAATAATTAAAAGTGTCTTCATAATTTATATTTTAATGATACCATCAAAAAATAAAGAAAGAAGTAATTATAAAAAGAATGTGATTTGTATATAAATCCTCAAAAATTTGATCTTGTTATATCATACTTCTCTAGCATATTGATCTTAGGACTATTTGTTTTTGTGATAGTAAGATATTCAGAATTCATTACGAATTTGATATATATATATATATATATATATATATATATATTTAATTATATAATTTCTTAACTTAAAAATTAAATTTAAATATTAATATCTTTCATAGACATAATTCTATTGTTTAGATTATTAATATAAGAATTTCTACAAATCTTTAGTACTTATAAATCTAATCTTCTTTTTGCTATAGCATCCTTGTAATTTTATCTAAATTATTTTAAATTTATAATAAAAAATACTTATAAAAATATAAGTCAAATTATAAAAGATTATCTATATATTTTAATATTAAATCATAATTTTAAAAAAAATCTCTTTTCTATTAAAAAAATAATATAAGATAAAAATTAATAAAATTATATAGTCTACAATCTTAAAAAAAAATTAAATATAAAATTAGCTAAATTCATAAAAATTCTTAAAAACAACACTTAATAAATATCACTCCTTAATTCCAATTACAAGATGGCTTCAATTGAGGGTTGCTTGTAATTGGTGGTGTGAAGTGAAGTATGCAATTGGCAAAAAACCAAACAAGAACAACCACAATACAAGTGGAAGAAATGAAATCAAGTAATTACAACACCCAAAACAAAGTCACAGTCTATTCATTGTATTTTCATCTAGTAAAAAATAAAAGTAAAAAATAAAGAGTATATTTCTAGATAGATAATTTTATTATCTTTCCAATGACGTAAGAAACATGTAAATTTGAATTACTATAAGTAAGTTATGAAGTTTTAAAAATAAGAAGTAAATAATTAAAAAGTGAAGTGAAGATATTTTACCTCAAGGACAACTTGCTTATAGATCAAGGATTCGAGCCTCACCAAGGCTCACATGTATTCTATATGGGTTTCTAAGCGAGGCCACGAGGCCTTAGTCTTATTCTCCTAACTATCTTCAAGGTGCTACAACCCATATGGGACTTGTGCATCCTTGTTCTTTCAAGGACTACACTAGTTGCTGATTTTCCTATTTTCTACTAGAAGGACCAACATTTTTGCATTTTTGACCTCACCATGGTATTCAAAAACATCCAAATAGCCTAAAAACCTTGGTTGGCCTTCAAATCTTATTCCATTTCTTCATAAAGGCTTCCAAAGTGGTAAAACTCATTTTTACTAAGATCTTAAAAATTGCTCTAAAATTCCTAAAAAATACTATATAAATTCTAAATAAATTTGGAAAAATATTATAATATTTTTTTAATGCAAAAATCCATTTAAGACTATATTTTCTTATCTTGGTGATTTTTTATAATGATAAAAATTAATTTAAATCTACTATAAATCTTATTTTTTATATCAATAATTAAAATGGTATAAGGTTCTTTCTCATGCTTCTTCTAACTACTAATATTTATAGTTTTTATAAGTAGTACATATAAATAAAAGACCAATATAAATACTGGTCTTAATAAATAATCCTTAATATTCAACAATGAAAAAAAATACCAAATCAATAAAGATAATTGCCTTCAAGACTTACTAAGACTCTATTTCTATGATTAATATTCTAATTTTGTATTTTTCTAAGGATTTCTATACTATTTATTATATATTATGATTCAAAGCATTTTAAATATATATTTTTATTCTAAAAGAATAAGTGAGTCAATTTGATGACTCATATATGGCGACCGTCTGGGACAATTTACAAAAGAGAACCTTGAATTGACCTTCCAAAATGCTATTGAATAAAAAGAGGAATTGTCTATAAAAATGTATTAACTATCCAAGACAAGAATGAGTATTTTTCTTTTAATTTGAAAAAACTAAAGTAGGTTTTTTTATATAGATCTAAACAAGAAAGATAAAAAAAAAAAAAAAAAATCTAATCAAGACTTAATGATTATGTATAAAAAATAAAGAAATCAAAGCTAAGAAATAAAAAAGTAGTCTTTTTAGATTCATCTTTAATATGAAAGGATTTTACTATCAACCTTCTAAGGTCTATATATTCGTTGGGTGTCAAGGTTGGTATTTTCCTGTACTAACACCAGCTCATTGAAATAGCCCATTTTTTCCAACTAGATTCGAACCCAAGACACTCACTTGATACTCACTTGACCAACCCCTCTATGCCCTTCGGATGTTTACGAAGACACATTCTCACAATTCTTATATATATATATATATATATATATATATATATATTTTCATGAAAGTCTCATCAAGTATTTTTTTTATTTCAGTTAGAATATCTCTAATTATTTGGTGAAGGAACTAAATTAAAAAGAAAATAAGACAAATGAATATGGCTATAGTTTATCTTGAATGTCAATGTTTTAGCTTTTAAATTCCATTTGGTTTCAATAATTTGCTATTTAAAGAATTGAATAACGATAAATTTGAAGATAAGCCATTTGACTTTGTATGTGATAAAAATCACATTCTATATTCTTTATATCTATTGTCACGGACACAGAAATATAGACTCGAGGTCTAGTAAGAAGTTCAAGAAGAACTGGCAAGAACTAGATTAATCAGATGAATACAAGAACAACACCAGAGAGGTGAGCTAGAGCTCCAAGAGATGTGTTGTCGAGACTAATGAACTCTTCAGCCTCGATTCCAATATATACTCCTATTTAGAAAGCTTCTCAAGCAACTTCTATCAACTAGAAAACTTCTAGAAGGTTCCAAAGACTTGCTTCTAGAAGGTTCTAGAAACTTATCTCTAGAAGGTTCTAGAAACTTATCTCTAGAAGGTTCTAAAGACTATGTCCCTAATATCTTCTACCAACTAAGAAGCTTCTAGAAGGTTCTAGAGACTTGCTTCTAGAAGGTTCCAGAGACTTGCTTTTAGAACGTTCTGGAAACTTGTCTCTAGAAGGTTCTAAGGACTATGTCCCTAACATCACCCCCTCCTTTAGCTTCGAGGTCTCTGAGAAGCAATGTTGTCATTAATCAATACCAACGCAAGAAAATGAAGATCTCTCACATAACCTCTGCTATGAACTCCAACTGTTGTTCACGAGGCAAGTGATTCATCAGCCCTTGAAGCCAATGGTAGTGGCCCACTCCCTCGACTTCTGACCAAGCATGAACTTCCGTGTCCTCATTGTGAAATTAACTTGCAAACATGCCTTCTGGCTGACCATCGTAAGCAGGCTCGGACTCAAATACAATCATCAGTGATCGGTTACTTGGTATCCTCCGTCGTCGTCGTGGTATAAGCAGTTCTTCATCTCGGGGTCGCCTTCATGAGCTAGTCGATTGAGATAATCTAATTGGCATAGTATCTATCTCTTGGCTATCCATATCAGAAGACCAAACTATGGCTACTGAAAAAAATTCTATTTTATCTTGGAGAAAATAACTACATCAACTACGAATTTTGGTGGTGCTCTCCCCTTTTTTTATATTCTTAGGTGAGCAAGCTTCAAAAAGAAGCTATCGTCGAACCGGCTTAGGTTTGTGAGGATGTTGTTGATGAAACTCCTGTACCTTTTGCGACGCATTGGCAAGATTTTCAACTAGCTCCTACGTTCGCTCATTAATGTCGTAGCCGCACCAATGAACAAGATACTCCGACTTGTCCCACCTTCGCCATGAATCCAGCACCTTTTCAACCTCGTATTCCTCGTGGTTCTCGATCTCAATACTAGGTGGCGGACATTGCATTCTTCTAGGAAAAGACGACTCTTGATAAGGCTCCAACAAAGAAACATGAAAGACTGGATGTACCTTCATAGAAGTCGGTAATTCCAGACGGTACGTCATTGGATTGATTTGCTTCTGGATGATGAATGGTCCCAATCTTTGATAGTCCAACTTATCACATGATCACTTGGTCTTGATATTTCGTCGAAGAAGCCATGCTTTATCTCCAATTTTGAAAGTAGGTGCTTGATTTTGAAATCTATCTGCAGATGCCTTGTAGGATTCTTGAGCGGATTGTAATTGAAGCTTCAACATATTTTGAAGCTCTGATAGTTGTTTCGCAAATCTTTCAGCTGCTGGATTGTTATTAGTTGACGGACTCAATAAATCAAGCTTTGGATGATACCCATAGTTGGAAAAGAATGGTGTGTATTGAGTCGACGCATGGAGGGTGTTGTTATATGCAAACTCGGCTAGCGACAGATATGTGGTCCAATCGTCTTGCTGATAGTTGATGCTGTATCGTAAGTATTGTTCCAAGACTTGGTTCACCCATTCTGTTTGGCCGTTAGTTTGAGGATGAAAAGTCGAAGAAAGCTTGATATCTACCTTCAGTATCTCAAAGAGAGATCTCCAAAACTTTGATACGAACTGGGTTCCTCGATCTAATACAATATCATCTAGTAGTCCATGATATTGATACACATTATCGAGAAAGAGCCTTGTTGTGACTTCACTGGATGATGTCTTCTTGCAAGGGACAAAGTGTGCCATCTTTGTAAGCCGATCTACCACGACAAAGATGTTGTCAAATGAGTTCGATGATGGCAGGTCCGTGATGAAGTCCATGGAAATTGAAGACCATGGTCGACGTAGAATCAGCAATGGTTATAGGAGTCGATAAGGGCGATGCCGAGGATTCTTGGATCTTGAACAAATGTTACAGGAGAGGACAAAATCTTTCACATCCTTTTACATTTGGGGCCACCAAAAATCTCGAGAAATAAGCTCCAAGGTCTTGTTGAATCCAAAATGTCCTGCAGTTGAAAAATCGTGGAGAGATTGAAGAACTCGGAGTTGTGTTAGTCCTTTTGGGATATATAACCGCTCCTCAAAGTATAAAAGATCTCCCTCCACCTTAAACTTGTCGTCATTGGTACGCTGTTTAATATCAATGGCTACTGAATCTTCAATGGTCATGGCAAGTACCTGATTCAGGAAGTCAGCATCAATTGGCACAATAGTAGCACAACAATGTCGTACATTGTTGATCAAACGCTGCTTCTCCAGCCTTTGGTATAAGATACGATCTCCTTGATAAGGCATTAAATAGTCCTTGCTGCTTTTCAAGTCGATAAGTGATAACAAAATCGAACCTAGATAGCAACATACTCCAACGAGCTTGACGTCGATTTAGAACTCGAGCCGATATGAAATACTTCAAATTCTTGTGATCTGTGTATACGGTCACTGGGTGTACAGCTCTTTCAAGAAAGTGACGCCATTCTTAGAAAGAATCCACTATATCAAGAAGTTCCTTATCGTGGATCTCATAATTGATTTCAGCAGCAAAGAACTTTTGAGAATAGAATGCAACTGGATGGAGCTTCTTGTCTTCTCCCATTTGTGAAAGTACAGCTCCCAAAGCAAAATCTGAAGCATCAGTTTCTAAATAAAAGGTCTTTGTAAACTCTGGATGTACCAAGACTGGAGTCGTAGTAAATGCGGTCTTCAGGTCTTGAAATGCCTTCTACGCTAGAGGTCCCCATTCTAGCTTATCCTTGCATGTCAATCGAGTGATAGAAGCAGTAACTTGAGAGTAATTCTTGATGAAGATTCGATAGAAGTTGGCAAAACTAAAAAAACATTGTACATCTCTAACCGTCTTCGGAACCTCCTAGGACACGATTGCTTCCACCTTCTTGGGGTCCATCTTTAAGCCTTTCATAGTCGCAACGAACCCCAGAAACTCCATCTCTATTTGGTGAAATAAATACTTCTCCAACTTGGCATATAGTCCTCGCTCGCGTAGTTTCTCCAAGACCAAACGAACGTGCTCTTCATGTTCTTCCTCGTTTTTGGAGAATATCAACATATCATCCAAATAAATGACAACAAAATCGTCAAGGTGCTCTCCAAAAATATCATTCATCATATGTTGAAAGACCGCTGGAGCATTGGTAAGACCAAAGGGCATGACATTATACTCAAAATGGCCATACCTTATACGATACGCTGTCTTCCATTCATCTCCTTCCTTGATTCGTATGAGGTTGTAAGCTCTCCTTAAATCAATTTTTGTAAAGATCCTTGCATGTCCAAGTTGTTCTAAGTGACCAAAAATCAAGAGTAACAGATAATGATTCTTCTTTGTTACCTTGTTGAGGCCTCGATAATCCACGCACATCCGCAACGAGCCATCTTTCTTCTTCACAAATAAGATGGGTGCTCCAGCTGACAATTTTGAATGTTCTTGGCTAGATTCTTGTCGATGTACTTCCGCAACTCCGCCAACTCCATCTGCAATAGATTGTAGATTGGGCCAAAAGGCGGTTGTACTCCTTCCTGCAAGTCTATGGCGCAATCATATGGTCGGTGTTCCGGTAACATGTCAGCATTCTCCTTTTGAAATACGTCTTTAAAATCCTTATATTGCTCAGGTATACTTATTGTCGAGATCTTCTCCCCGTTAGTTGGAGCCGCATAAATGACAAACAATGTGTCTTTTTTGGACGATCTTATAAACGCTCTTGCTCCAATGAACAAGGATTTCTCACTCCAATGATCAAGGATTTCTCTATTCGGGGTTTTCTACTAGGCTTGCTCTTGGGTGGTTTTGTGGGAAAGGTCATCTTCCGCAACCTCCAATCTATGGATGGGTTATACTTTTCCAACCAGGAAAGACCAAGAATAACAGGATTTGATGGGATTCTAATAATATTGAAAATGATATGACTACTATGGCCTTTAAACGTCACTTTTATAGGTTCAGATTCATGGGTGATACTACGAGACAATAAAGGTCGCCCATCTATGACCTCAACGTGAACAGGTTTGGATTTTTGTACTAAAGGGATCTTATGATACTTCACAAATTCTTTGTCTAAGAAACAAGCAGATGCTCCTGAATCTAATAATGCTAAGGTTCTCAGTTTCTGAGGGCCAATAAGCAAAGGGATTGTAAAGCAAAGGACAGGTTGAGCGGAAAGAAAGGAACCTAGTTATTGTTGCGATATTTCACTATCCAGCCACACGATTCCTATTATGGCTGGGCATCCTCGTTTTCTTGAACAAACGTGCCCCTAGTCTTGATAATACGTCGATTTTGCTTCTTGGGGCAGTTTCCAACTTTGTGGCCTTCTTCACCGCAATACAAGCATAGACCTTCCTCCATACATCGCTTTTTTTCTTCTAGGATAAGGGATTTGACATGTACCGCATCAATTTGCATGTCCTCTACCTCTGAATGTGAATTCACGTTGCTTGCCGACATAGTTGGGGCGTGGCAAATCGTATGTTGTCTTGAACGTTGGTCTTGACGACGTTGGAATAGGCGATTATTACACTTCACAACTTGGCTAATAGCTTCGTTGAGCATTTGTGGATCAGAAAGAGTTAATAGCAAATCCTTCACATCATCCCTTAAATCCCAATAGAATTGACTCATCAACGCTTCTTCATCCCAATTGATGTTGCATGCTAATTGCCTGAAGTCCGATGTATAGACTGATGTAGAGCGCATCCCTTGTCGTAGTGACCGAATCTTTGTTGTAGCCCATCGAACCTTGTCATGTTTATCAAATGCTTCCGCAAACGCCTCCAAAAAGGTTTCAAAGTTGTTTAGTATGGACGATCATTTCTCAAACAAAGGAGCAAACCATGATAGAGCTTGCCCTGTAAGTAAGGTTCCAATAAGCCCAACACGTGACTCCTCCATTGGATAGCATTTGGGCTGTAAAACTGTTATCAACCTGATTTAATTGACGAATCTTCGAAACTTAGAATGCATACCATCAAACTTGTCCGGAAGGCTAACTCGGGGCTCCTTATGTTGTCGAACCTGAGGCAAAGTTGCTTCTCCAAGTACAGAAGTTTGAGGCTGGTGCAACCTAGATTGTGCCATCCCAGATGCTCCAACATTATGAAGCCTTGTCATAACTCCTTCAATTTGTGCAGTTCTTTGCGATAACGTAGCAAGGGCATTCATGATAGCATCCAATTTGGACTTCAAACTTTCCGTCATACTAATGTCTTGGCCTCCAGCCATTCTAAGAGAAGGACAGAAATGACTCTACAAGAAGACAATATTTGTTTAGAGGAGGGTACTCCGCAACCTCTAAAATGCCTTAAGAGCTTCAAGAAAAGGAGTAATCCACTCTCTCCAAGAAGAATAAGACTCCAATATAGTAACAAAAGAACTATTAGTTTAGAGGAGGGTAATCCACAATCTCTAAAATGCTAGTACACTTCCAAGCAGAGGGGTAATCCACACTCTAACAAGGAAGAAACTAACTCTGATATCTGAGGTGAGTGAAGTCTCGACAAACTGTCACGGACACAGAAATATAGACTTGAGATCTAACAAGAAGTTCAAGAAGAACTGGCAAGAACTAGATTAATCAGATGAATACAAGAACAACACCAGAGAGGTGAGCTAAAGCTCTAAGAGATGTGTTGTCGAGACTAAAGAACTCTTTAGCCTCGATTCTAATATATACTCCTATTTAGAAAGCTTCTCAAGCAACTTCTACTAACTAGAAAACTTCTAGAAGGTTCGAGAGACTTGCTTCTAGAAGGTTCTAGAAACTTATCTCTAGAAGGTTCTAAGGACTATGTCCCTAATATCTTCTACTAACTAAGAAGCTTCTAGAAGGTTCTAGAGACTTACTTCTAGAAGGTTCTAGAAACTTGTCTCTAGAAGGTTCTAAGGACTATGTCCCTAACATCTATTTCGAGATGTTATAATAAGAAAATTTTCTTTGTTGAGTATTTATAGCTAAATTGAGTTATTTAAAAAGACTTCTCTAACTAAGTACGGGCCTAACCATATGGAATCAATTTTTTTTAGAAAATCTAATTTTCTAACATCTTTTAAAAGAACTAACATCCCAAGCTTAAAGATTTTAACTTTATATTGCTTATTAAAGGCAATTTTTCTTCTTCTTTGGATCACCTCTATATGTTAAGTACTCCATCTTTTGGTCTCATCTAGACCTTCTTATTGCTCTAGTCTATGAATTAAAGATTTTTTAGTTGACAATCTTTCTTTAAAAGTGATTCAAAGAGAAGGAATTTCAAATTCAATTGGTAAAATAGCTTCTATGCCATAATCCAAGAAAAATGGATTACTTGAGTTGTCACTTTAAACATTGTTCTATAAGCCCTAAAGATTGCAAGGATCTTTGTATGCCAATCTCTTTCAGATGTTGTGACAAATTTTTTAAGAATATTAACCAAGATTTAATTTACTATTTTTATATATCTATTTATTTGACGGTGATAAAGAACAGTTTTTCTATGGTCAATTTTAAATAGGAAGAAAAAATCTTCTATGACTTCATTTGAGAAATGTTTGCCTCTATTACTAATTAGGAATTTGGACATTGAAACCTAGTAATGATTTACTCATAGTAAAATTTGGCAACCAATTTGACATTGTTGGCTTTAACTGCCTTTGCTTCAGTCCACTTGGTCAAATATTCAGTTGCTACCACTATGTACTTCATACCACTAGCAGAATTGGGATGAATCTCTCTAATATAATCAATTTTCTATTTTTCAAAGAGAACTAAAGGTAGAGACATATGGAGAGACAAATTCATCTTTAGGTCATTTTCAGCATACTGTTGACATGTGTCGCATGTTTTAATATATCTATGTACATCTTAAAATTATGTAGGCTAATAATAACATGCTCTAAGTATTTTTTTGGTTTTTAAGGTTCCTAAAAAGTGACCCCTACATATACTATCATGACTTGTTAATAGAATAGTAGGAATTTCTTCTTCCATTACACACCTCTTTAGCATCCCGTCAATTCCATATCTATATAATTTGCCACCAACTATGGCAAAGTAACTACTATTAATTCTTACCTTCTTATGTTCTATTTTAGAGAGATGAAGAGGCAAGACTTGACTTGTGAGAAACTTGATAATTAATTCATATCAAGTAAAGATGGATGAAAAAATAAACAAGATTTTATCTATTAATATGTCATCAATTGGAGCTTCATCAATTTGATTTGACAACCTAGATAAATAATCTGCTTGCTTGTGCATCCTTCTTGGCTTATATTCTACTATATAATCAAATTCTTCTAGTAGAAGTATCCACCTTGCAAGTCTATCACTTAAATTAGTCTTATTTACAAGGTATTTGATTGCCATATGATCTACAAAAAATACCATTGGGTTTAAAAAGAAGTAATGTCTAAACTTCTTAATGGAAAAAATCATGGCAAGACATTCTCATTCCATCGTAATATAATTCCTGTCTACAGGATTCAATTGTCTACTAGCAAAGGATATGGAATAGTCCTTGCCTTTCTCTCCACTTGCTTGACCACTTATTGACCATATTGAGGTTGATCCATGTTTAATGAAATAAATCTTTTTTGTATATTTAAACTTGAAGGGAGATTTTGGATTTGACGATTATTATTATAATCATAAAATAGGTAAGAAGGTTTTAAGGTATTGTCTAGATTTGGATTTCTTCTCCCCTTCAATTGGTCTTGAGCTTGCTGTTAATAATTTTCTTATGAAAATTTTAAAAAAATCACCTTATTAAGTTGCCTACTTCTGTCTGTAGGATGGTTTCTCTTACAATTTCTACATACTACCATATTTTCTATTCAACAATTACCTAGTAGATGTCTTTTTTTGCAAAGGTGGTGCACCTTATATTATTTTCATTGTAGATTCTTAAAGTCTTGAATGAAATTTTTTTGAGATTGGAACTAAAAATTAGAACCTTCTATACCTTGATTTTTATGAGGTGGAGTATACAATTGTAGCCTTTTCTAGTTTTCTTAGTAATTTTATTGGTTTGAGCAGAATTGACTTATATGCCATACTTGGCCATACTGAGTGCACCAATGCCCTAAGGTATATCTACCAGATTCTATAGGAGGTGGACCTTGGTTTGAATTTTGACTCTTAATTAAAAGAATCATTTGTTCTTGCATAGTCTTTATTTGTTGGATAAGTTCATTTTGAAATTCTTATTGGCTTTGAAGGACTTCATTCTTAAAGTCTATCTTCTATCTATTTTTATTTTTGGATATGTCAATTCAAGAAGGTTAAGAGAAAATCTAACCTCTAGAGGTGTTGGATAGTAGTGTATAGGTTGAAATTGGATTCTCTCAATCCCATATGAATGTCCTTAAAAATTTCCTATATTTTGAGCATATATTAGAATAAAGTTGGATATTCTCTGATCTTCTTTCTTCCATATTTATTTTTACTACTTATTGATGTTTTCAATCACTTGAGCTATTTTTTTGGCCTCTTTAAAATTATCCGATCTTTTCTTGAAGATTTCTTCAATTATTTTCTCACTATTAAATCCTTGAATAAAAAAATGAATGAGGGTATCATCCGTGAAAAGAGTTCCAACAAATCTGGTTACTAGAAGTTCAAATTACCAAATATATTCAGTTATTTTTTCTTCTTTTCCTTGTCTCAAAAAAAAAAGGGGCTATAAGGGCATTACTTTGCCTTATTTTTTGCCTAAAATTTTCTAAGAATGCTCTCATGAGCATGTTTCAATTCTTAAAGGTTTGAGGGAGGGGAAGAAGAAGAGGGATGGTTTCTATATCATTCATAAGCTCCATTTTTTAGGGTACTTGAAAACCATATAAGATAATAACCCAGATTGGTTATTAAATACGTAGTGAGAAGTTCCATGAATCTCTTTATATATGCCAATGGATCATCATCTCTAGTCTTTTTAAATATAGGTAGGTTGTGGAGCATAGGAGCTGCTTATAAATCCTTAGGAATTACTATTGATAAGTTCCTTGGTTGAACCAAAGAGTTATGGGATATAAGGGTGGGTGTAGATTTTTTTTCACATTCCATTGAGAGAGAAGGAGGTATTGACCTTTCTCTCTCTTGATTTATCTCTACAACCAAGTTAGGAGGGTTAAAATCTAATCTTTGTTCTTCTATTCTTTTTTTCAAAATTAATTCATTTGGATTTGAAACAAAAATATCTTCTAATGTTGGAGGTGAAGATTGCTTGTCCAACAATTGAATTTCAACTTGTTTGAGCTTTAGTTTTTTTTTCTGACCAACAGATTCAAGGATTTTTGTAGGTGAAGATAGATTGGATTGCTTATATCTAGTGGAATGATGCATTTCATGAGTCATCAGATTGTGTCACTAGTTGTTTTAGGACAAAAGAATACATATAGAGTGCCAAAATTACAATTATTATGTAAAGATGTGCTTAAAAGATGTTAAAAAAAGAAGAATAGTATTAGTGGAGAAGAAATGGAGTCTTAGTAAGTCTTGGAGGCAATTATTTTCGTTGGTTTAGTATTTTTACTTACTATTGAGGTATAAGGATTAGTTACTAAAACCAATATTTATATTGATCTTATATCTATATGTATTACTTATACAAAAACTATAAATGTTAGTTAGTAGTTAAAAGAAGCATGAGACAGAATCTCATATCTTTTTAGTTATTTATATAGAAAGTAGAATTTATAGTAGATTTAAATTAATTCCATTACTGTAAAAAATAAATAATATAGAAAATTATATCCTTAAATTTCTATTAGCATTATAGAAACATTATAGGAATTTTTAAAATTTTATTTAGAAATTATTTAGAATTTTTAGTAGATTCAAATTAATTTTCATCACTATAAAAAGTCATAAATATAGGGAATTATATCTTTAAATGGATATTAGAATTATAGAAATATTATAGGAATTTTTAGATTTTATTTAGAGTTTATTTAGAATTTTCTATGAATTTTTAGGATAATTTTTAAGACCTTGGTAAAATTGAGTTTTACCACTTGGGGAGCCATTATGAAGAAATGGAGCAAGTTTTGAAGGCCATACAATGTTTCTAGGCTAATTAGGTGTTTTTGAACACCATGGTGAAGTAAAAAATATAAAAATATTAATTCTACTAGTAGAAAATAGGAGGACTAGCAGCTAATATAGTCCTTATAAGAAAGGAGGTGCACAAGTCCATATGGATTGTAGCACCTTGGATGTAGGTAGGAAGATAAGACTAAGGCCTCAAGGCCTCTTTAGGCAACCGATATGCACTACATTTGAGCCTTGGTGAGGCTCAAACCCTTGATCTATAAACAAGTTACTCTTGCGATAAAATATTTTTACTTTACTTTTTAATTATTTACTTTCTATTTTTTAAACTTCATAACTTATAGTAATTCGGATTTACATGTTTCTTACGTCATTGGAAAGATAATAAAATTACCTATCTAAAATTTTACTTTTTGCTTTTTACTTTTACTTTTTACTAGGTGAAAATACAGTGAACAAACTGTGACTTAGTTTTTGATTGTATACTTGCTTCATGTCATTGATTTCAATTGTTTTGTGGTTGTTCATCTTTTGTTCTTATTAATTGCTTACTTTCCTTCATACCACCAATTACAAGCAACTCTTAATTGAGGCCATCTTGTAATTGAGGTTGAGGAGTGAAATTTACACTCACACATTTACATGACTATAGATATACCATTCAACTTAGCGCAATTTTTAATCTATCCAATTCTCCAAAAATTTAAATATTTGGCTCTTCTACATGTAATTCACTTTAGTACCTTTTGACAAAGAAGGAAAATAAAATAGAAACAACTAAAGGAGAAATGCTTACTTAAGTATCACCTCAAGGAAGACAATTCCTGATTTTAATTGTTATACAAAACTACTGTTGTGTAGGAGTGACGCTAAGCAATTTTAGATGTGGAAAAGAATTCCGTACTAGGATGACAAGGAGCTCAAGTTCTCCTTTTTATCTTATTTTTCATAATAAATTAATTAAGAAATTATCTACTATAATAGTTAACAATAAAAGTTATGTTACAAAAATAATTCTTTGCTAAAAATTCATACGACATTCAAGAAGAAGTCACCTACTTGTATCTCCAATCAACCTGTTTTTTGTTAACAAACTTCTAAAATACATGACTTCTCTCTTAGTCGATGTCATACTATGATTGCTTGTAGTATGTAAAAATTAGTTAGAACATATATTATGTTCATAAGTCTTGGTATATGTTAGAATGGTTAATAGATTAATTTAAAGAGAATGGATATAAAAAAAATTATTTTGAGTTTTATCTATTTTGATTAGAGCATTTAAAATAATTATAGTATCTAAATTTTTAGTATGAAGCCTTGAGAGGAGATTAGAGCCTTAAGAAGAAAATCTTAACTAGTAAGAGGCTTATTAGGAGGGATGAAAGCAAGGCATGGTTGAATGAAGGCAAGGAATGGGGATCTTCATTCCTATTGGTCGAAGGCCATACCCAATGGACTTTAAACAGGCTGCCTGTGGCCTTATTAGGGATTAGGATTTTTTTTGAATTAATTTGAGCTTTGGAGGCTAAGATCATATAGTTTAGGTTTTTGGATACGGATTGGATACAAATTTTGTATGATTTAGAGTTTTTATAAAAGAGTTATTGGCACTCAAAGTTAAGGTGTCAATTTCATATTTACTACCACACTGTGGGACATAACATACATTTACAAAGAGCAACAAAGGATCGGCAATTAGGGTTGAAGAGAGCACTTCCTCGACTATATTTTTCATATACTATTTGATGAATTTGGAATTTGAATGAAGAAGTTACAGAGAGTTAAAGTCAGCACATCCAAATCAAAAGCAATAAGTAAGTGATTTTATTCATAGTAATGGTTGGAGCCATATCTTAAGTTTTTAGACAAATTTTTGGATCAAACCTTTTGGAGAAGATAGATTATTGTGTTAAAAAGCTATACATATAAATTTTGTGGTATTTTAATGCTTAGTTTTTGAGATATAAAGAAAATTGCACATAGGTATATAAAAACTAGGGTTTGAAGCTATTGTTAGGATTTTGGTGATATCTTAAGATCCACTATAAATTAAAAAAAATTGTGATAGTTTTTAAAAGTACATCAATACTTTAAGTAAAATTTGAGTGTGTTTGGATGGTCTGATTGGAAGATATGAGTTTTTGAAGTTTGGGAATAATACCTCAGAAGGATATATAAAGATTTAGATTTTTTTAATCATATTTTGGATATTTTTGGGAACTTAAGACTTATATATTTGGTATAATTTCTCCTAAAAGTATTTTATATATATATATATATATATATATATATAGATACAAACTTGATTTTTCTTATTTCAAGACTTGATTGAGCAATTAGTGGCAGTTAGGAGCCTAGTGCTTTCTTGAGGCAAATCCTCTCTACTCCGACACCAATGTCGAACTAAACTTTTTAAGTAAAGATTTAAGATTTAAAGATAATGGATTAAAGATTTGATCTACCTTCTTCCATCGACATCTACAAGAGAGATTGAAGATTTATCTCTTTTACAACTTTTTCCTAGATTCTATCCTCTAACTCTTAGCTCCCACTCCTTGTATTTAAGCAATTTTTTAAAATTTCAAAGGAAAACTTATTAACAAGGTTTAATGACTTACTTGTTTGCAAACTATTAAGGTTTTTTTTCCTTTTTTTTTATGCTCTTTATTTTCAATTATAATTTGTAATAGAAAAATAAATTTTAAATTAAATAAATTTTGTTGAAAAATTACTCACCTTGGATTATAATTTGAACTTGTTGATCTTCTCTTCTTTTTTTTTCTTTCTTTTTCTTTTTTTCAAATCCGTTTTATCTAAATTTTCTACCTATTTCATCTTTATAAATTTTTTTCTTTTGCTTTTATTGATGAAGAATTCCTTTCTATACTATACTTGTGAATAGGAGGGATATAATGGTTGGAGAGGGTGATCAAATCCCTCTTTGAATAGAGAATTCCCACTAATAAGTAATTTACAAATAGATGAAAAGAGAGAATACAAATAGTAGAGAGAATGATTAAATTCCTCTACTCACTAGAGATGGGCTCTCAAGTAGAAAAATTACAAGGAGGGAGAGTAATAAAACTTTAAAGATGAGTTCTACCTCTTATACTTTGGAAGTGACAACCAACTTAAGAAAACCACCAAATAATGCTAATACTAATATTATACTACTCAAATATTACTTAAGGTTAAAAATAATATTATTGCATAAAAGTCGATTAATTAAAAATATATATTAAACTTACTTCAATATATAAAGCTTATCATGCATATAAAAATTTTAAAAATAATATTAATAAATAAAATTACGAATAAAAAGATAAACAAGAAATAAAGATAAAAAGACAAGTAAAATTAAAAATAAAAAGAAAAAAAAGTTTAAAAAAATGTTAAAAATAAATTTAAAATATTAATTAAATCATTTTTATTAATTAAAAAATAATTATTTTAATCTAAAATTATTATTAATATTTATAATTTATTTTTAGTTTATTATGATGATTAATTTAATAATAATTTTTATTTTATTTTATTTTATTTATTATAATTTAAAAGTTAAATTAAAATAAATAATTTAAAATTATAAAATTAAATATAAAATTTAAAATTATAACATAAAATCATCCATGTAAATGATTGAAGAGATAGAGATCACTAATCTCAATTGTATTCCGCTTAAGGCAGCAACCTCTCTCTACTCCAAAAATCGCCAAAATTTCAGTTTTGATTAAATTACAGTGAATTTTGCACCACTACAACTTCAACTTTAAGATTTTTGTTAAAAAAAATTTCCACTATAAAAGAATCACCAAGAACTACGAAATGCCTTTCTAAACATGGGATACATGAAACTGCCAAGGCAGTGAATCTCTTTCTACTCTAAAATTTACTAAAAATTCAAATCAACTTTGATTTGAATATGTAATAGCTTTTAGGAAAGCTAACTTCTAGACATACAACCTCAAAAAAAATTCCATAAAATATGAAACACATAAAAAATGATTGATGAAAATCCAAGAATAATTTAACATCCAATTTAACAATGAAATTTCTAACTATCTTATAAATTGAGAATTAGAAATACTTTGCTTATACCAATAAAGAAGGGATGAAGTACACTTACCACTAATGATGAGCTACTTGAATTCCCCACTCAACACCACCAAGTAAGATCAATCACAACAAGCAAACTTCACATTCATACACACCATTAGAAGCACCATCTCTCGGCAAATGCACCAAAATGTGCGTGTAAATTTCACTCTTCAACCTCAATTATAAGATGGTCTCAATTAAGAGTTTCTTGTAATTGGTGGTGTGAAGTGAAGTATGCAATTGGAAAAAAATTAAAAAAGAACAACCTCAATACAAGTAGAAAAATGAAATCAAGTAATTACAACATTCAAAATTAAGTCACAATCTATTCACTATATTTTTATCCAATAAAAATTAAAAATTAAAAATTATATTTTTAGATAGATAATTTTATTATCTTTCCAATGACATAAGAAATATATAAATCCGAATTATTATAAGTAAGTGTCAAGGACAAAGACTCGATGAGGGAAAATATACACCAAAAGGCTATCTCGATATAATAAGTCAAAATATAAACAAGTAGGTATATTAAAAGGAAACTGGAATGGCTATTGTCACAAGACAAGAAACTAAAGACTCTTGAACCTGGACTAGAAGCAAGAAAGGAGTTGACAAGAGTGAAGAAGCCTTCACTCTTGTCTCTATATATACTATCTAACTAGGGGCTACGTGGCGACGTTCTATAGGACCTCCAATATGTGTTGACTTTGTAGGACACATGCCTTGACTTACAAGGCAAGTTTTTCTACGTGTGGGCCACATAGTTAGCTTGATCTTCAAGCTAAAAACATGTGTGGCACATGGCCAACTTGTTGACCACGTTTCTAATCTAAAAAGTCAATTAAAGATACCTATGAAGTCAAAGCAGCGTCTAGGAAGTTTCTAGGAAGCTTTTATATTAAATATTATAGAATTAACTTACTTTTATCTACTTTTACTTACTTCTACCTATTTCTATATGTAATTATTAGCTTACATGATTATGGCAGTGACATTACCCCCCCTTCTAGAGACGAGTTCCACGAGGAGCGGTCATCATATGTTGAGGAAATCTATGATGCGACGAATTATATTCGCCACATACTCTAATCTCTGTTCTCTTCGAAGATGATTGATAGGGCCTCTCAACCATCAGTAGTGTCCCATACCAGGGCGGGAAGACCACCCAGTTATTTGATCATTGTTGAAGCCTTCGTAACTTCCTTCGAATTAAAATATTCGGAACACGATCAGGAGTTGTTCCTACCTCTAGCAAAATCACCAAACATCGAGAGCCCCTTCCCAAATCGTGATACCAAACGCGTTGTATCTCACCATCTGTTCGACGAAGAACATGTCGTTCTTGAAGATCTTCATCTCGATTGCGTCGTCTTGAAGGTTGTGACAATCGTAATGTTTCGTCCGGCAGGTCAGCAATCGAAGGTTCTTGAGTTGAATCCGCTGGTTGTTGGCTCTCCATCTAATTAGCGTCACAAATGCAAAGAAGTTACAAACAAGGATAGGAAATTGAATGTTATCTTGCCTCAATCTTGTCTCTTTTATAAGAGAGATTTTCATCTTGGTTTTGATGGATGTCGTTGATGAAAAACTTTGACTTTAGCTGATGCATTTCCTAGATTCCTGGATGGCTCCCATAAGCGTTCACTAATATCATATCCGCGCCAATGAACAAGATATTCCAGCTTATTTCGGTGCCGCCTTGAGTCTAATATCTCTTCCACCTCAAATTCTTCATTATTATCTACTTCTATAAGAGGCGGTGGCATTTGTCTTCTTCCTTGTATATCCACTGTCTTATATGGTTCAAGAAGAGACACGTGGAATACAGGATGGATCTTCATTGACTCCGGTAGATGTAACCGATATGCAACTGGGTTGATCTGTTCAGAAACAGAAAAGGGGCCAAGCCTACGATAGTCCAACTTGTTACAAAGTCGAGTAGTTTTGATATTGCGACGAAGTAGCCATACCTTATCACCCACGTTGATTTGTGGTTGCTCCTTATGATATAGATCTGCGTTTATCTTTTGTCGTTCTTGAGCTTCCTTCAATTGCGTCTTCATTATTGCATGTAACTCTGACAACCGATTTGCCATATCTTCTTCTGCAGGATTATCAACTTTTGAAAAATCAAAAGTATCAAGTCGTGGATGATAGCCATAATTGGCAAAGAAAGGTGTTTGTTGCGTGGAGGAATGTATCGTATTATTATAAGCAAACTCTGCCAATGGCAGAAGGTTTGTCCAATCATCTTGTTGGTAGTTGATGGTACACCTTAAATACTGTTCCAAGACTTGGTTTACGCGCTCTGTTTGTCCATCAGTTTGAGGATGGAAAGCTGAAGATAGCTTTATGTCCACTTTTAAAATCTTGAAAAGAGTCCTCCAGAATCTCGACACAAATTGAGTTCCCCTATCCGATATGATATCTTTAGGTAATCCATGATAGCGATAGATATTATCAATGAAAAGCTTAGCTGTTTCTTCACCTGTGATAGATTTTGTACATGGCATAAAATGTGCCATCTTGGTGAAACGATCTACTATCACAAATATAGAATCATAAGATCTTGAGTTTGGAAGATCTGTGATGAAATCCATAGAAACAGAAGACCATGGTTGTTCTGGTATAGGTAATGGCTGAAGAAGTCCGTAAGGTCGATGTCGAGGAATTTTTGATCTTGAACAAATATCACATGATTGTACAAAGTCTTTGACTGACTTCTACATTTGTGGCCACCAAAAATCTCTTGATATGAGTTCCAAAGTCTTATTATATCCAAAGTGCCTTGCTGCTGGAAAGTCATGACGTGCTTGAAGAACACGTAAACGTGCTTCTCCTTTTGGAACATATAGGCGTTCTTCAAAATATAATAGATTATTCTTGAACTCGAACTTAGAAGGATCATGAGACTTGGAAGAATTATCCTCGATATCATAAACAAGAGGGTCTGAGGACATACTGGACTGAATTTGCTTGAGAAAAGTTAAATCAACAATCAATGTTGATTTCATTGCTCGGAGATGAAATTGCTCCGGTTTCAAGAGGACCGTTCTTTGTTGCTCAAAAGCTGCATCTCCTTCTTTTGGTGCAAAATAAGAACGTCTAGATAGGGCATCAGACAAACCTTGTTGTTTTCCTGGCCGATAAGTGATAATGAACTCGAATCTTGACAAAGACATACTCCAACGAGCTTGACGACAATTCAATACGCGTGCTGACATGAAATATTCGAGGTTCTTGTGATATGTATACACAGTGACTGGACTAGAAGCGCCTTCTAGATAATGACGCCATTCTTGAAAGGAATCGACGATCGCAAGAAGTTCTTTATCGTGGATCTCATAATTGATCTCGGCTGCTGAAAATTTTCTTGAATGAAAAGCTATCAGATGAAGTTTGTCATCTGTTCCCATTTATGATAAAACTGCACCCAAGGCAAAATCGGATGCATCTGTTTTCATAAAAAATGCCTTGGAAAAATCAACACGATATAAGACTGGTGCAGAGACAAACGATGTCTTCAAGGCTTCAAATGCTGCTTCCGCTTCTTGATTCCATTGGAATTTATCTTTACTAGTCAAGCGTGTAAGTGAAGCTGCAACTCGTGAGAAATCTTTGATGAAGATCCGATAGTAATTGGCAAATCCTAAAAAACATTGGACATCTCTTACTGTCCTTGGAATCTTCCAATCCATGGTTGTTTGGACTTTCTTAGAATCCATCATGAGACCATCATTTGAAATGATGTATCCTAAAAAGTCAACTTGAGTAGTGTGAAATACACACTTTTCCATCTTGGCGTACAATCCTGCATCTCTAAATTTTTGTAATACTTGACGAACATGTATTTCATATTCTTCGACGTTCTTAGAATAGATCAGGATATCGTCTAGATAGCAGATGACAAAATTGTCTAAAAATTCATGAAATACATCATTCATGAGATGTTAAAAAGCAGCTGGTGCATTCGTGAGTCCAAAGGGCATGACATTATATTCGAAATGTCCATACCTAGTTCGAAACGCAGTCTTCCATTCATCTCCTTCTTTGATCCGTACTAGATTATATGCTCCTCTTAGATCTATTTTTGTATAGATCTTAGCTTGATTCAACTGGACAAGGAGTCCTGATATCAAAGGTAATGGATACCTGTTCTTGATTGTGATCTTGTTGAGTCCTCGATAATCAACACACATTCGTAAAGATCCATCTTTTTTCTTTACGAATAGAATTGGAGCTCCTGCTGGAGATTTTGAATGGCGTATGAAATTCTTCGCTAAATTCTCGTCAATATATGTCTTGAGTTCAGCCATCTCATCTTGCGATAAACTGTAAATTGGTCCAAATGGTGGCTGAGTTCCTTCCTTAAGGTCGATTGAACAATCATATTGGCAATGCTCAGGAAGAATATTTGCATTCTTTTTCTCAAAAACGTCTTGATAATCCTGATATTGACTTGGAATGCCAATTGAAGTCTTTACGTTTTCAGAAATAGGTGCAGCATAAATAACAAAAGTTGATCCTTGTTTTGCTGCATGTATAAATGCTTTTGCACCTATCAGTACGAGTTTTACTATACTAGACTTATAATTTTTTACTTGGTTGGTAGAACTATTAATAACGCTTTGGAAAAAGTCAAGTTTACGTGAATTCCAATCTATTCGAGGGTTATATTTTTCTAGCCAGGATAAACCTAAAATAACTGGATTGGACGAAGATTTAATTATGTTAAAAGCTATGTAGCTATCATGACCATCTATTGTTACTTTTATAGGATGAGTTTCATGAGTGACATCTCCAGAAGACAAGGGACGACCATCTATGACTTCTACATGTACTGGTTTAGGTTTCTGTACAAAGGGTATTTTACGACTTTTAACAAATTGTTCATCTAAAAAACATGCTGAGGCTCCCGAATCTAATAAAGCAGAGGCTTTGTAATTCTTAGGTCCTAAATATAAGTCTATTATAAAACAAGGAGAGGGTTCTGAGGAGAGGATAGGACCTTCATTAGGAATTGTACAAGGTTCCAGCTGCACGGTCCCTATTGTAGTTGGACGAATCCGTTTTTCGACATGTTGTCTTCTTTGACCGTCGTACCCCTCATTTTATAGTTGCGTCGTTTCTTTGGACAATGTTGAGCAGTGTGCTTAGGTTCTCCGCAATATAAACATAATCCTTATTGACGACGACGAATCTTTTCTTGCTCAGTTAGGGATTTAAAACGTACCGCGTCAATTTGCATGTCTTCTACTTCTGAATGTATGTTTGGCAAAGATGTTGATGTTGCCATTGAGTAATAACGTTGAGGTTCCCGTGAATGATTCTCGGATCGAAATTCAAAAAGTCGATTATCACATTTTACCGCAAAATCGATTACTTGACTCAAAGTTTGAGGATCAGGTAAGTTGAGCATCAATTTCTTTACTTCGTATTACAATCCATAAAGAAATTGACTGATGAGTGCAGCATCATCCCACTTGATGTCAATTGCAAGTTGTCGAAATTGTGAAGCATATACTGTTACTGAGCGATTTCCTTGTCGTAGAATTCGGATCTTATTTTTTGCAACATGATTTGCATCGTCTTCACCATACATAGATCGAAACTCCACCAAAAAAGCTTCCAAATTGTCCAATATTGGATTTCGTTGTTCAAGAAAAGACGAAAACCACGATAATGCAGAACCAGAAAGTAGAGTGCCAATAAACCTGACTTGTGATCCTGGAGTTGGATAGCTTTCCTGTTGAAGTTCAATTGCCAATTGTACTTGATTGATGAACCCTCGAAACTTTGATCTCGTACCATCAAATTTCTCAAGTAAGGCAATTCTTGGTTCTCTAGTGCTTATAGAGTGTTGTACAATTGGAAAAGGAATGTGATTTGTTGTAGATATTGAAGCAGCTCCGATCATGTCTATATCTCCACTTTCTGCTATTCTTGTTCTTTCCTATGTTGGTGAATTGAGTTGATGCATCGCAAGCATTAACTCCCTCATTTGCTCTTGCATTTGTGCCATTGCACTCTTCATTTCAACAAGCTCTGCCATAATGACACTAAGAAGAAAAATTTGTTTGATATTGCTCAAGACAAAAGAAAAGAAAGACTTGATAACAAAGAAGATACTAAGAACAATATCAGTTTAGAAGTGGGTAATCCGCAAACTTCTAATACGCTTATGTCTTGTCAAGAGAAAGGGGTAATCCACTCTTACTCAAGAAAAAACAAAGCTCTGATATTGTAAGTGTACTCTTATCAATCTGTCAAGGACAAAGACTCGATGAGGGAAAATATACACCAAAAGGCTATCTCGATATAATAAGTCAAAATATAAACAAGTAGGTATATTAAAAGGAAACTGGAATGGCTATTGCCACAAGACAAGAAACTAAAGACTCTTGAACCTAGACTAGAAGCAAGAAAGGAGTTGACAAGAGTGAAGAAGCCTTCACTCTTGTCTCTATATATACTATCTAACTAGGGGCTACGTGGCGACGTTCTATAGGACCTCCAATATGTGTTGACTTTGTAGGACACATGCCTTGACTTACAAGGCAAGTTTTTCTACGTGTGGGCCACATAGTTAGCTTGATCTTCAAGCTAACAACATGTGTGGCACATGGCCAACTTGTTGACCACGTTTCTAATCTAAAAAGTCAATTAAAGATACCTATGAAGTCAAAGCAGCGTCTAGGAAGTTTCTAGGAAGCTTCTATATTAAATATTATAGAATTAACTTACTTTTATCTACTTTTACTTACTTCTACCTATTTCTATATGTAATTATTAGCTTACATGATTATGGCCGTGACAGTAAGTTATGAAGTTTTAAAAATAAGAAGTAAATAATTAAAAAGTGAAGTGAAAATATTTTACCTCAAGGATAACTTGCTTATAGATCAAGGGTTTGAGCCTCACCAAGGCTCATATGTACTATATATGGGTTTATAAGAGAGGCCACAAGGCCTTATTCTTATTATCCTAACTATCTTCAAGGTGCTACAATCCATATGGGACTTGTATACCTTCCTTCCTACAAGGACTATACTAGCTTTTGGCTATCCTATTTTCTACTAGAAGGACCAACATTTTTACATTTTTGACCTCACTATAATATTCAAAATCATCCAAATAGCTTAAAAACCTTGGGTGGCCTTCAAATCTTATTCCATTTCTTCATAAAAGCTCCCAAGGTGGTAAAACTCATTTTTACCAAGATCTTAAAACATTGTTCTAAAAATTCCTAAAAAATACTATATAAATTCTAAAAAAATTCAAAAAAAATCTTATAATGTTTCTATAATGCTAATATCTATTTAATACTATATTTTTTTACCTTGATGATTTTTTATAATAATAAAATTCAATTGAAATCCACTATAAATCATATTTTTTATATCAATAACTAAAATGACATGAGGTTCTTTTTCATGCTTCTTCTAACTACTAATATTTATAGTTTTTATAAGTAATAAATATAGATAGTAGATCAATATAAATATTGTCTTAATAAATAATCCTTAATATTCAACAATGAATAAAAATACTAAATCAACGAAGATAAATGCCTCCAAGACTTACTTTTATTCTAATATTTATCTATATGATTAAATTGAAATAAATTTATTTCATAATATTTTATAAAAAAGCTTCCTATAAGCTTCATAAATGATGTTTTAACTTTATATATTTATAGTTGATTAATAGATTAGAAACTTAATCAATAAGTTAATCACATATTGATAACTTGCAAAACAAGCTAATTATATGGTGCACAAATAGAAAACTTACCTTATAAGTTAAGATAGGTGTCTTGTAAAGTCAACATGTTTTGGAGGTTCCATAGGATATTGCTACATAACTCCCAGTTAAGAATATATATGGAGGCAAGAATGAAGCCTTCTTCACTCTTGTCAATGCCTTTTTAGTCCTCAGTCTTATTTCAAGACTTTCTAGTCTTTTTATTTTTGGTAATAGCCATTCTAATTTAATATTATATCATCTTTGAGTGATTTTTTAGTCTTTTTGAGTGACATAATAGTATATTGAAATTTTAATTCTTTGAAATTTATGTCCTTGATAGATACTTTAATGCCTTAGCTTATAAATACTATTAAATTGACATCCTTCTTTTTAATTATATAAATCATATGAAAATATTATTATTATTCTATAATAGTCTATTTCTTTTTTTTTTAAGAGAGAATTACTTCTATTATTCTTTAAGTAGTTGATATATATTACTATTAAAAGATTTTAGTTATTTGATAGATCTTAGATTATATTTTTTATATCAACAGAGACAACATTATTTAGCAATTTTTACACCATTATTTTGTCTTTTAATTGTGACAACAATTATAAAAGATAGTTATATATTAAGATGTGTAAGTTTTTTTTATAGTTTCTTCTTCCAAGTGTCATTATGTAAGTTAATAAAAACAATCTTGTGGACTTTAATATGATATCTTTGTACTTTAAATCATGACAATCTCTTAATTTTTTTAAAGCCCTTTTTATTGTTCTTTTTTTAATTAGTCAAAGTACTTGATTTTACTAAGTAAGTATTTTACTTCTTAATTGAAGCTAAATAGTATATTATCTTTCAATTCTAATTTGTAATCAACCTTCCTTACTTTCTTTATTTTAAATTTATTAGTATTATTTTTTCTATCATTAATAATAATAAGACATTCTTTTGAATTTGATAAAGAATTCTTGAATGTACCTTCTAAAGAAACAAGTTGTATATTAATTATACTTCCTATAATTAGCTTTATAAGTCATTACCTCATTTCACTTTAACTCTTTTGATTTAAATTTTAATCTTCTTATTTTATTAAACCTTGGATTGGTAATGATATAAAATCTTTATATATTTCAAATGTTATAGAAATCTATCTAAAAAATATTCAAAGAGATGGTATATAGATTTTTCATGCATAATAATAATTAACTACATATATCCAATGTCTTAAAAGTAATCAAAACCAAGAAGAGATTTTATATCTAAAGATACTATTATATTAAGTAATTCTTCAACTATGGACTTTAATTTTAAGGCAAATCAAGTAAGTATTTGTAATCCATAGTTGTCAACTCTTCTCAAAGTACTTCTTTAAAATTCTTGTTTAATTAATTCACTAGTTCAATTTTCTAAATAATTATCTTTTTTATTACTTATAATTGTGTCATTTAAATGCTCTTTTATGCTCTATATTTGTAAGTGATAATTTTTTTATACTAATTAAATGCTTAATAAGCATAGAAGCTAAGATATTGGTCATGACATTTCTTCTTTCTTACATAAAAAGAATAGTAGAATAAAGTTATTGGAGAAACTATAGCAAGCACATTTACTTAAGCTTTGTGGATTCACTTTTAAACCTTTGTCATTAATGATCTCATCAATTTTGGATCTAGAGTGTTTCTCCTTGATTAATTTAAAAAATTCTTTTGTCTCCACTATTTTTCTATCTAGTTCAAGCTCTCACTTTTGTGCCTTCTTGCTTCTATTTTCCATAATTGTCGAAGTTCTTCTAGATTGTTTCATGAAATGTTGGGCTGCAAGGTCTTGTAGATTGCATTCTTTGAGTTGGACTTGTACTAACTACTTTTTGAATTCTACTTCCTTTCTTCCTCTTTGATATGCCATGTCTTTGCAAAAAAGATTCTAAAGTCTAACATTTGAATCAAGATTTTTCAAAATGAACTTCCAAGTAAAAAAAAAATCTTCCTCATTTATGCATGCACTTGTCATCCGATATAAAAGTCTTCATGATTGCCCATACCCCATGTCCCCATGGATGGGGTCTGATCATCAACCAACACTATATCTTTATTACACACCCCACACTAACACTGGGTTCTTCCTTAATCTTTGCTTGCAATTTGTTCAACAATTGGAAAAAAGTATTTCAAAACTAATAATCAAAGTAATAGTAATAATAGTAACAATAACAATATCAACCAGAAAGAAAAAGGGAGAGAAAAGAGAGCCAAGGAATGTGTCAATGTTGTTGTTTTCATTGTTCTAATTGTAGAAGATGCTCCTGGCAGGGCTGGAATTTGGCAAGGCAAAGCAATGGAGGGCAGAGCTCCAGCACAGAGGCTGGCTGCAGGTTGGCTGTTTTTTATTATAGGGCTGTACTGCTTGCTTACTCTTCCCTGCACACACCTCCACCCATTCCTTTCTAGGCGCTCTCATGACAATGTATAGATTCATTTCTAGGCTTTGTCCATATTGGGACAGTAACACCAACCAGGTGGCAGAGTCCATTCTCCCTTTGCCCCTGAAAAGATACTGACAACCCAAAGTCCCCTCCATGCATCACATTAAACAATGGATATAAATATGTATGTTGTTGTGTCCTACACTGTTTTCCTGCAGCTAATGTCCAGCTTGTCTCTGAACCCCAACTAGTGCATTGGGGAACGAGTCAATTGCATGAAAATATAAACCAAAATCCATTATTTCCCATGTCATCATCACTTTCTTTAAGACTGTCACCATGTGTAAGTGGCATATGTTGGTTCTAATTCATGGGCAACCCTTCCTTTTTTTAACACTTTTCGTATTGTAATCTAAAGCAGCCACTTAAATGAAAGGATCCAAATCAAACTCTGAAAGGTAAAAAAAAATTGAAGAAAAGGAAACAAAAAAGCAAGAGATGGGATGTTTGTTTCTATTAAAGCCAAGTTCCATCTCCCTTTGTCTTTTTTGCTTTCTATTTCTTTTCCATTTCACTTTTCCTTTCTTTTTGGAGGCTTCCACATGCACAGGAGGCTCATTGCCAGCCTTCAGATGGTTGTTGTTGGAAGGAGGGGTACCAAGGCATTAATTTAACACCCAAGTGTGCGATTTATAGGGTTAGTAATTTCTAGGATTATGAGAGAAAAGGAAGATCATGTTCATATCCATCAATGGATATGCTTTTGTGCACATGAGGTACTATCCCAAGCTTGGAATTCATGAAAGGGTTCTACTATCTCTTTTTCAAACGTAGTGTAATTCGTTTCTGCAATTCAAAGTATCAGAAACATTTATTTTGCTGTTAAAATATACATGTACTCATGTGAATAGGAAATTTAGTTAATCACAGTGTGAGTATCTGTGTTCCTGTCTCATAACAAGAAAATAATATAAGTCTAATAGTGTAAAAATAATAATATACAAGTGGCAAGACATGTGTACAATTGTGGGTCTCTTGTACATCATTTGGTGGCATTTTTCACCAAAGTGACACCAGGTGTCAGAAAGAAGGCAGGGATCTGCTCAGTTATCCCCATAAAAAGATCTCCTTGGTGCTTGTTTGTGGGGCATGTTTTTCCAAACTATAGGAAAGCAAAGACTCAGACAAAATAGCTTTTAGATTTAATGAATGAAGAAACACATCTATGTGTGAGAATGCTGCAGCCTGCTGCTAGCACACCAACACAAATGAATCCATATATCCTAGCTCTGTCCTGGAATCTCAGCTTCGTCATTATGTGTACATGTATATATATTCATATAAAAGGGGAATATTAAATCCATCCATCTCAATCTTAAATCGATAGTCAATAAAAATATGAGTGGTGCTTAGGCCACTTTAAATTGGGATGGATGGAAGTCATCTACATACTTGTCCAAAAACATCCATTCTTGTCAAATTCAACAAACTTTGTTGAACTACTTCGAGTGTAGAATACTCTTGAGCGAGAAGTGGGTAAGGCACTGCCAATACTTGCCTCCCCAATTATGCAGAGGAAGACCATTGAGGCCTTCTTTTATTGCATATTTTGAACCTTGTTGTAGAGAAATTAGGGATTTTTGCTGGAAAACCCTAATTTAAAATGGCTCAATGATGTCTTCATCATAACAATTTTTGATAATTTTCATTTTTTGACATCCTCAAAAACTTCTCTTTTTGACATAGCTCTTTTACCAATTCTTTTTTGTGATTCACCTCCAACATCTCTCTAACACTAATATTATTAATAATAAAAATACCAATTAAAAATGGGGGTTACTTTGAGAAAGTCTATTTGGTTTTGATCTTCACAACTTTTGTAAACATAGGTGAAAATCAAGGAAAGCACACATGGCCTGGAATAAAAGAAGGGTATGGAACAACAGGGACAAGAAAAACTCTCATAACTCCAAGGATAAGATAAGATAAAGCCAATCAAATACACCCTAATCTCCTATCCTCACATGTCCCCACAAAATCCATATTCCAATTTTACCTTCAGTAAGGGAAAAGGAATGAGTAAGCATTATCATCATTGAAACTGCTCCCTGGATACAACCTCCCTCCCTCCCTCATTTTTTAAAAAACATTTAGAATAACATAAATAAATAATCAGCAAGTTGAGCAGGATAAAGTATACAATGAAATTAATAAAAAAATAATAGTCAGAGTTATTATTATTTTGGTGATGATGATGGTAATATGGATTTGAGCAGCCACTGCATGAGTGAATAAAAAGTGAGATTACTGTGAGCCACTTCATCTTTGAGACAGGGTCAAAGCCTTCCCATAATCTAGTTGATCCAGTCTTTATTCCATCATTTCATTGTCTTATTCTTTTTGTTATTGATAATATTATTAGGGTTTGGTTGACACCACACCACACCCACCCATCACTCTCTTCAACAAGCCTCAAGAAAAATATATGAATGAGACACAAAGCCAGCTGAACCCTTTGGATGAAATGGGGTGGTCTCGACACCGCCTCATCTTCGTGACGAAAAAGTGGCCCTTTCTATGGGAGGCGCAGCACATGGTCCTTTTGGTTCCCCTCATTAATTAGATATAGGGATCTCATTATGTCCCCTACAAAATTATATATTATTAATAAAAAACTAATCGTAGTGTGTGGAAGTGGAAAGGAGAAGCCTTGGGCCTTGGGCCGGGCGCAGCAGCCCTTTGCCATTGCCCCACCCTTCATCTCCAGAAACCTTTTTCACACCTGCGTGGGTCAACTTAATTCCACGTAGGCCCATTCATTCAATCTGAGGTGGCGTTGGCTCCTTACTTCACAGTGTGTGATTCTACATGTTTGAAAAGTTGCTCCAAGTGTGATTCCCATTAGAAAGGAAAATATCCACAGATCCATGAATCAATATTCACTAAACTTGTGCACTGACTGGCAGTAAATAGTTTTTAGCTTTATTCTCCTCTAATTACTGCAAATGTGTGATTTTTTTCCCTTTAAAGTCAAAAGTTTAAAAGGGGACGATTGAATGAGGAAAAATACCTAAATTTTTATACACATATAGATAGACATAATATTTTTTTTAATAAATACCAAAAATGCTGTTGTATTTTTATTTTAAAATTGAATATTTTAAATTTTTATGATAAATTTTGGAATGTGTTGATATGTGTTGATATTTGTTGATAATTTATACATTTTGAAAACTGATGTGATGTTACAAAGATTTATGATCTATTTTTATTCTACCATATTGGTAGCATATCCGAAAGGATGTTGTTTAATGTGTGTGTGTGTGTGTTTTTTTTTGGTAAACTTAGAATATTTATCATTCACAATTTGAATGACAACACCATCAACAATAGATTGCTGATTGGATATAGTTTGTACGAAAAGATTATGTTCCATGACTATATTAAAAAGATTTCATGAGACATTCTGGAACCATACAATTGATTGCCGTACAAACACCTCGTTGTTACATTTTTTAGTTTATATTGATGTATTTACTTATCAATATAATTCAGAATATACAACATAAATTTTGTGCTTTAAATTGCTTCAAGTCAAAGGCACATCGAAGGATATGGCGCGCATTAGAGGTGAAAAAAGAAAGGCCCAGAGCCATGCACACTGATTTCTTACTGCTCTAAATTAAATTCAACCTGCTGCGACGACAATTTGCGTGGCTTCCGAAGCTGCGGTATGGATGCCTTACGAGTATATTATGGCGCTCGCCATTTGCGCATTCCAGCAAACCGTGGCTGGTTACTTTCCCCTTCCACTACGTCCTTCGTTCCACGACTCTACCTGGTCGTGTCCTGCAGCTTCATTCTCTACTCACGGAGCACTTACAGCGCCGGTTTTTTGTTCTCGCGTCTTCGTCTACAAGCTGGTGTAGCCTCTCATAGCATCGGCTTGTACAAGGACGAGTTCTTAGAGGCTGGGATGGAATCCTAGAGATTCTCCCGGGGCTTTATTGTCCTGCTGCTATTTCACCACTCGCTGAAGAGACCAGCTGAGCCTGGTGTGGCTCTCTCTCGGGGAGCTGGAGCAGCTCTTTGGAGGAGTTAGTCGCTCTTTCCATCGCCGGGTTTTTTGTGCTGCGGAGAAGACGATCTGGAATACTAACTATCTGACCAATTGTCGTGGCATCAGGATAGTTTTAAGACACGCATTGCGGTAGTCACAAGCCTCTGATTGCATTTCAAATACTTTTGCAAAGCTGCGGGTGGTGTTACTACCTGCTTCTCTTATAGTAAACCTCGAGGTGTGGTCATAAAGCAAAGGTGATAAGAGAATCATCGTTCGAAGCATATCCAACTTTCACGGGAAAGTGTAGAACTCAATCACGGTATTGCTGCTGATTTTGTTCGAAGGTACGCTCAAGCAGTTGGGCGTAGCTGTGAGCGTGGAATTGTCTACTGTAGGCTCTGAGTGGCTGAGTGTCCTCCCTTGACATTTCTGTGGTTTAAAGTCTCATCAGAACAAACACCATGGGTGCCTGGGCGCTCGCACTTCACGGTGGTGCAGGAATGATTGCCCAGGAAAAGATGAGTGCAGATTGGCAGAAGTGCACTGAAGAAGCTCTCAATGAGATCTTGAACATTGGCATTACTGCGTTACAAAACAAGCTTACTGCCTTGGAAACTGTAGAGCTCGTGGTGAGTGTAATTCTCCAAATTCCTCAACAACTTGGAAAGGAGCTGTCATTGTATGCTACATTTTTTTGGCGTTCCTGACCAGATTCTCTTTACGTCTCTGTAGTAGTCAGAATTCATGTTACCGAGCTGTTATACCCATCGCAGCTAGTTCCTCTCTCTCAGATCACGAAAAGAGTTACACATTATCAAAACTGAGTGCAGGTGAAGGCACTGGAAGATAATACCTTATTCAACGCTGGTAAAGGCTCTGTGCTGACGAATAAGGGCACCGTAGAGATGGAGGCGAGTATAATGGATGGGAGAACAAAAAATTGCGGTGCCGTTTCTGGACTGTCCACCGTTGTTCATCCCGTCTCACTGGCTCGATTAGTGATGAGCAACTCCCCTCACGTTTACCTCGCCTTTAATGGAGCAGAGGAGTTTGCGAGACAGCAGGTCAGAAAATGCTCTTCAATCCTGACGTTGTTCACAGTGTGAGCGGTTAAAACTCTTATGACAGATGTAGTTGAAACTTTGGTCCTGTATTGAATTCGTACTTAGCTCAGAGTGATCTTCTGCACAGGCATGTCAATCATTAAGGATCAATTTGCAATATTAAATTTTTGCTTGGCGGTTCATCATGTTGTGCGAAAGGAATATAGACATCTTCGCTGCCCCCGCAATATCTTCTTCAACATGCATTTACAGTGTTCTTAGTTCCGCAGGGAGTTGAGATGGTGGATACCGAGACCTTCATAACTGATGAGAACAGAGAGAAGCTGGAGATGGCAAAGAAGACGAAATCCGTGGAGGTAAGAAGTGTTGTAGATGCAGACCCTACGCCATTTGCTATCACTTGGACAATGTATGCTAAAAGAGTGGAGTAGCCGCTGGTCTTAGATGTTCCGAAAAGAGGGACGACACTCAAAAATTTAATTATGATTTATGGGCTGATATTTGTTTTGGTACTTGTCGTGCAGTTGGACTTTTCCGAGCACGCTCCTGACGTGATGAATAATAATGATAATGAATATTCATTCAACAAAGGCAACGGCATCGTCCACTCTGATCATCAACCTGTAATTCATTGGGAGAACGGGCACGCCAAGGCTAATGGTCATTTTGACTGTGGTCACGTACATAGAAAGAAAGGAGCCCTTCATCAAGTTTTTAAGGCAGAATTTGAGACCGTAGGTTGTACAGCAGTGGATTCTTTAGGGAATTGTGCAGCAGCTACATCCACTGGGGGACTTGTGAATAAGATGTCTGGAAGAATTGGTAAGAAGCTTTCATTTCAGTTTTCCTTCTCCTGGAGTACATATAACTTGAAATAATAATTATGTTATCAGATAAAAGCAAATTGTGCTTGATACGCTCACGATCTTTACCTGAGTAGCTTTTTCAAACCTCGTCGTACAGGCGACACGCCCATAGTCGGAGCAGGAACCTATGCAAACCACCTCTGCGCAGTGTCAGGAACTGGACGAGGCGAAGAGTTCATCAAACACACGGTTGCCAAAGAAGTTGCAGCCATGATGGAATATAAGGAGCTGCCCCTGGGCAAAGCCGTTTACAAGGTAATTCATGAGAAGCTTCCAGAGAACATGGGGGGATTGATTGCGGTCTCAGCGTCTGGTGAGGTAGCCATGGCTTTCAACACTCCAAGCATGTTCCGAGCCAGTGCTCAGGAAGGAGGAGAACGCATGATCGGGATCTGGTAAACTAACAATGAGACACATTTCGCAAGTGGTCCTCCTCAGCATGTGCCTTGACAAATTTGCAAGCACCTGATCCTCTTCTTGGAAAAGACTTCCTTGAGCGCCAAGGAGAGAAGTGACTCCTGCATGTGAGATCGACGGCAGGGGATTATTTAGCATACCAGCCAGGTACAAGTGAATCACCCCCCTCCCATCGAAAGATCTCTTCCTGACTAATTTTCGTTGAGCTAGTGAACGAATGTACAGTTCCGTGCAAACTTGACCATTTCTCCAGTTAACGGCCAATGGGGAAAGCACCGATAGACGGCAAACAGAATAACGTGGATCCTGTGAATTTAATGAAACACCATTTACCTCTCTCATCAACATTCTTGTCGCCCATCAACTTTTTGAATGAGCATATGTTGAATGTTTTTGAGTTGAATCTATGAAGAATATTATGTAGTGAACGTGACAAGTTTTTTCCAGTATTTGCAATGTTCTAATTTTAGACTGTGTTGATTGAAATCTAAATTATTACAAAGCATCCACCGGTAAAAATAGAATTAGACAATTCGTCAATTTTAATACCTCATAAATTAACACCGTAAAATTTAAGCGACCGCTGTCATTTGCAACCATCAATATCTTGGCCTCTTTTGATTCTTCTAAAATGAGCAAATACTCTTCAAATTCTACTGTTCCAAGCAGAACAATTAATTTTGATGCACAACCTGATAATATACTACTTTTCAATCTGATTAGTATTACTAATAAAAAGTAAAAATAAACATAGTATTTACTTATATGTATATATACAGTACGAGATTTGTCCCACTATGAAGCTCAAGTGACAAATCGTAACGAGTAAAACAGCAATCCAAGACAACCGATCAACAAAATCCCATTCGTGACAAAATTGAATTATACAGTTGAACTGGTAAATTGTCAATGAAGTTTACACATGTTCCAAGTTCACAAACAAGACCATATTGAAGTCCAAACCTAGCCACTCAATGGATATTTTTTAAGTAAAAAGTTATAACACATTGGTTGTATTCACAGAGATTGATCAGTGCTACACGTTACGTGAAGATTTCAGCTGTCATCGAAGGCACAATCACTGTGGATAATTACAGTCATAAGGCCAGTTTGGTGCAATAAACATGGCAGAATCGACATCAGCAAGCCATTAAAAGAGTTGGCTCACGGCGGACACTGTGCGAACTTGATCTGTAATCTTGCACTCACAGTTACTCGTTTCAAGCAATCAATCATACAACAGTGACAAATGCCTCAAGTGCAAAGAACGTCATTAATCAGAAGGACAGATGGCTACAAACAGACCCCGAAAGCACTTATGTTCCATGCCAAAAAGAACGTGAACAGAAACTTTCATACAAAGACCTGGTGAACTTGTGAACTAGAAATACAGTATCTGTAAAATCACCTCGATCTTACTTTTGTTTTCTCAGCTTGCTGCCTTCTCCAGTCAATGACAAGTTTAATCACATGCCACAATCCACCATTAGCAAAATGGGGAACACTGACCCGGCCCCACGCAGGAAGATATGGGCCAATAAACTTGAGAGCTCCAAACATGAAGCCTAACGCAACAAGGTGCCAAGGAAACTGACCAACCTGCACCCGCAATAGCCAGTTGGTTCGTCAGGAAACTGCAAGATATAGCTCGCCACATTCATAAGTAGAATACAATAGAACGACGAGTTAAAAACCGTTTTCGCTGTAAGAAATTGAAGGACGACGGACACACACAGGTCCTCTAACAGAGTAACTAAAAATGAAGTGCAAACTGTTTGTGCTCCATACGAGGCGTTTGGTATTGGTAAGTTGGCTAATATGTCGAAATGTAAAACTATTGAGCTTCGCTCCTTATAAACTCGAATAAAACTAATCAGCACGAACTGCATTCACGTTGTGCGTCAGAGTGTATTCAAGTTCAAAGGGTAAAGCAGAAAGAATTCCAGAATATGTTCGACCATCACGGGCAAGACGAAGCTTACTTCAATGTCTGCAGCTAGCTCGACAGCTGTTTCCTTCATCATCCCCGCGAAAGCAAATCCACCAATCATACCAGCAGGAATAATGAGCACCTTCTCTTGCAGCAAAGTGTACGAGAGCTCACTCAGCATCGACGCTGCCAACACCGGAATTGCCAAATATTTCCCAACAGTCCAAAACTGGTGCAAAAGCCTCTGCACGAACAAGTTTCCCGCTTTTCCCCAAGGGAAAACCCTAATTGGTTCCGGAGCCTTAGCCATGATGTTGGCGAGTAAATTATTTTCTTGTGTCTCTTCCCCATTGTTCGACGAACTACCAAAAGTGGACGACACACATTGAACGGGGGTTCTTAAGTTTAACAGGTGTAAAGGTTTGGAGAGCCGCTGCAATTGAACTCGCTGACCCCGAAGGAACACAGAGGGCTGAACATGAAAGAAATATTCAATGAGCAACATACATCACATTACGAAAAGATCAGCCATATTCACCGGTACCATGATGCATAAGCTTTGTTGTAAATCAAAGAGATTGTGCTTGCATTCCTATTCCGAGAGAATTCTATCAGAAAGAAAACAAATAAACAAACCGTGTAAATGGAAAGGGACTGGCGGTTAAGAAGAGGAGGACAAAATTAACAAAAACTCAGACGACAGTTCCAGATAAGAAGAAAGACCTTGAATCAGGGCTCGAGAAAAACGGAGCTAGTAAGCACAAGCAAGTCTCGCATGGCAATAGGAGAGTTGATCACCACAAATTGCACCTGATTAACTCCAGCATTACAATTCGTAGAGAATGAGGCCGAGCTAGCAGCTGAAATGCACAACCGCGACGTAGAAGAGGGCACAGAAAGAAGGTGACACTGCGACGCCATTGCGGATCCTCCCAATCAAAGGCCGCAACAGAGTATCCAAACACAGGTGAAACTCCTCCCCGTAAAACAACCCACAAACGAAATTCGGAGCGGAAGCACAATTTCCTACGAGGAAACGTTGTCTTAACGTAGATTGCATGCGGAGGTCACGATTCCTACAGCGCCGTGGGTTGAATGGCGCATGGAATCGAGGAGGAGCTTGCAGGCTCGTGAGCAAAAACCTGTCATAGGGGTTTTGTGAAGGCGAGCAGATAACACTCCCACAATTGGATGTACGAGATGACATTTTTTGATGTATTTCATTCGCTAGTCCATCTCGGATTTGTAGGATGTGCCTCTTCATCCATCTGAATCAGAGTTGGCTGAATGAATGAATGCCTTATGCAGGTATGTCTTGTTTTAAGCAGTTTTTGATCGTGCTCCTCGACTCATTTATGGATGAATAGGGCTCTGTTCATCAAATTTCAGCTTATTTCATCCTTTCCGAATTTTACACAAGAGAAATGAGGGAAATGTTAAATAGACCTAAGCTTCTACTAAATTAATCCATCCATCATGAAAAATAAAATGACTTATAGATTTGTTTCTCTACTAGTAGATCTATAAGTAATGAAAACCAACCACATTCATCATGATTACCATATTCTTCATCATAAATAGGTCAATTTAGTAAAAACATGGGTTTATTTAACATTCCCCTATATATAAATATATATATATATATATATATATATATATCTTTTTGTATCTACACAAAAGATTATTTTATAGTTTAATCTTGGTACATAATTTTGTAAGTAAGTATTTATTGATCCTAAAGTTTTTGCCATAATTTATTATCTTATGAAAGTTGTTGAAACCATGAAGAATCTAATGATATATTTAATACAAAAAAATTATTCAAAGAATAGGACTATTCATTTAAAATAAAATAAAAAAGAAATATTTAAGAAGTAACTTATTTTTTCACTCCTGTGTTAATAAAATGTCATATTTCTAATACAATGTGATAGATCAAAAATTCATAAGCTCTTTAGAGTAAAAAAACTCATAAATTATTTTTGACTTCTTCGAATTCTGAATTCTATTTATTTCTATCACCATGTAATAGTATAATATTATTATTGGCCAACATGATCAAAAATCCAAAGACCTTTTTTGGAAAAAAAAATATTGCTCTAATACTATTTTTTTAATTAACTCATGAAAAATAAAAATTTATGTAGGCCATCCATTTTGTAGAGATTGACTTATAGACTTTATTATAAGTATTAAAAAATATTTAAAACATCAACCTTATTATTACTTTTTTATAATTTATTTTTCTAAAAATAATATTTATTAGAGATTTTGTAATTATTCTACATGCTTAGGCATTTGAAGTGTAATGAACTTGGAAGTAAAGTCAATTTATTGTTGAATTCATATATGATATATAATTATATATTAGCTATAAATTTTACACATTATGTAAAATTTAAATTCTAAAATAAATTTGTTACATCAAATTTTATATACCATAGAAGTAATATTATTATTTGGATTCTAATATTGAATTGATATCATTGATACAAGATATTGAATTAATATTGAATTAATATTGAATTGATGTCATTAATATATTTTTGATATATATTTTGATCTTTGTTTCCTTTAAAGGATGTTAATAGATTCTGTCAAGTATTGATAATATGCCATATCTAGGGATAAAAATAATTCTATTACTTAATTATTTTTGATGCTATTATAACTTCTTTTAAATAAAATACTGGAAACATTGTCAGGAGTTGTTTCTACTTCCAATAAAATTATCAAAAATCAAAAACCCTTCTAATGTTATAGCACCAAATGTATTATATTTCACCATTTATTTAAGAAGAATATGTCATTCTTCAAGGTCTTTATTTCTATTACATTGTCTTAAAGGTTAAATGATATTTCTTTCATAGCAAATATTTGCTATTATTCATTTTAGTTTTGATGGATGACATCAATGAAAAGCATCAATCTTCTTTGTTGCATTTGTAATATTCTTGGATAACTTCTATGTGCATTTACTAATATCATATCCATGCCAATGAATAAGATATTTTAACCTATTTTGGCACCACCTTTAGTCTAAGACTTCTTTGATCTCATACTCTTGATTATTATCCATTTTTATATAAGGAGGTGGCATTTATTGTCTTTTTCGTATATCTATTGTCTTATATAGCTCAAGAAGAGACATATGGAACATATAAAAGATCTTGGTACATGCAATTGGTAAGCTACTAGATTGATTTGTTCACAAATAGGAAATATTCTAAATCTTTAGTAATCCAACTTATCACAATGATAAGTAGTTTTGATATTACAACAAAACACCCATACCTTGTTGCCAAGATTCAATTAAGTTTTTCCTCGCAATATGCATTCTTATTAATCTTTTGTCATTTTTGAGCTTCTTTTAGTTATACCTTCATTATTACATGTAGTTTTAACAAATGATTTGTCAAATTTTTTGCCACAAGATTATCAACTTTTGAAAAGTTAAAAGTATCATATTGTAGATATTAATCATAATTGATAAAAAAAAATATGTATGTTGAATAAAAAAATATATTATCTTATTTTAAACAAATTCTATCAATAAAAAATATTATTCAATCATCTTATTGATAGTTGATGGTACATCTCAAATATTACTTCAAAATTTGATTTATTTGCTTTGATTATCCATCAATTTGAGGATAAAAAGTTTAAGATAATTTTATATCCATCTTTAAAATTTTAAAATAGATTTTTTAAAACATTGATATAAATTGAATCCATCTATCAAATATAATATCCATGAATAATCTATGATAGCAATAGATGTTGTCAAGAAAAACCTTAGTTGAATCTTTATTTGTGATAAATTTTGTACATGGTACAAAATATATCATTTTATTGATTAATCTACTATTACAAATATAAATTCATAAAAATCTAAGACTAGAAGATACATGATAAAATCCATAGAAACAAAAGATTATTATTATTCAAGAATAAATAATAGCTAAAGAAGTTTGTAAAGTCAATAACGAGGAGTTTTTGATCTTGAATAAATATCATATGATTGTACAAAGTTTTTGATTGCCTTCCACATTTGAAGCCACCAAAAATCTCTAGACATTAGCTTTAAAGTCTTATTGTATCCAAAATTTTATATTGTTCAAATGTTATGACAAGCTTGAAGAATATGTAATTGTATTTCATCTTTTGGAACATATAAGTGTCCTTCAAAATGGAATAGATTTTTTTTAGACTCAAATTTAAAAGTATCATGAGATTTTAAAGAATTTTCTTTAATATCACAAACAAGAAGATTAAATGCATACTCGACTGAACTTACATAATAAAAGTTAAATCAATAATTAAAGTTGATTTTATTGCTTGTAGATGAAATTACTCTAGCTTCAAGAGGATCGTTTATTGTTGGTCAAAATTTGTATCTCTTTCTTTTGATACAAGATATAGTAAGGGCATCTAATAAACTTTGTTGCTTTTTTGGTTGATAAGTGATTTTGAAATCAAATCTTGATAATGACATATTCCAATAATCTTGACAAAGATTCAAAATACATATTGACATGAAATACTTGAAGTTCTTATGATTTTTTGTCATGTGATAATGCAACTATATGATAAAAAAATAAAAATATGGTTTTTATTATAGAAGAATCTAGGAAAAATATCTAATAAAAAAAATAAGGATAAATAATAGGAAGATAGTAAATGTTTTAGTCTTAATATAGTTTTTTGTAATTAGAAATTTTATTTAATTTTTAAAGATATTAATGCCTCAAATCAAAGTAAATGAAATAAAAAATTAAAAAACATGTTTAAAAAAGAATTAATAATATATTAAAGTAAAAATTACCTCAAATTATTAAGAATTGATTCTTTAAAAGGATCAATTATGAGCTAGAATTGAAATCACATCTCAAGGCTTAAAACCATAAATCTACACTGATTTCAGATTTTTTTTTGAATCGAAGAATGGAATTAGGAAGCAGACTTATAAAAAAAAAAAAATTGAGAGCTGGTTTCATATTATTTGGATGAGTATTGAGGTTTTGAAGGATTTTCAAAGTTAGAAATACAATTGGTGGATTTAGATTTTGAAAAATTAAAATAAGTTCACAAATTTTAAGATATTATGTGTTTTGTAGCTTATTTATGGATGAAACTTTGTGATGTTGTCAATGTGCTTGTTTTAAATGCAAGTAAATATTTTTATGTCAATCAAGCAATTAGACTGAAGGTTATTAGAGTTTTGTGGATTATTATCTTAGATAATTGAAATTTAGGATCAATGAGGGTTTTAGAAATCTAAAATAAATTCTTGTTTGATTGAAGCAAAATTAAGTGAAAGAAATTTAAACTTGAATACCTACATACAACCTAATTTTTAGAGCAATAAAATGGTTTAGTAAGGAAAAATCTTTATTGAAAGATCAATATTTAAGTTGGAGAAGGAAGACGACCAACATCCAAAAGGTTTTTGAAAGCTTTTGTTTGAATTGGTAAGATCAATTCTTTTCAAAATTTATGTGCTTGTTCATTGCTTATTGATTGAAGTTTAGGTGATATTGTGGTAAAAATCAAAAATTCAATTAATATTTTTTGAGGTTTTAAATAATAATAATAATTTATTAAGATTTACTTGGGATTTTTCTTGAGATTTTTTAAGATTTGATTAGGATTTGATTAAGATTTGGTTATGATTTGGTTAGAATTTAAAATTTGATTAATATTGATCTAAAATTTTAGTAAGATTTAGTTAAGATTATATTAGGATTTGATTAGAATTTAAGATTTCATTAAGATTTGACATAAGATTTGATTATGTTTCATTTGGATGTCAATTAGGATTTGATTTAGGATTTTAATTAAGATTAATTTGAGATTTATATTTTTAATATTTTTTAGGATTCTTTATTATTTTTTTCTCTCTCTCTTTCTCTCTCTCTTTCTCTCTCTCTCTCTCTCTCTATATATATATATATTTTAAAGATAATAATTATTTTTTTATAATTTTATTTTAAAAATTTTAAAGATTTTTTTATAATTTTTCTTTAAATTAATTTATAACTTCTTTGTGTTTTTTTTGTAAATCCTTTTAAATTTCTTTTATATTGGTTAAAATTTGATTAAGATTATTAAAAATTGTTTAATTTTTATTTAAAAGTCTATTAGATTTGATAGAATTTTGTTGTTGCATTTCTACTTATCTTCCACAACTAAGTACATGGTATATTCTTAAGCAAGAATACATGTAATATGAAACAATATACATAGGAACTAAACTAAAAGCACCTTTTTGATAATGATGCCATTCTTGAAATGAATCCTTGATTTTATAAAGTTTTTTTTTTTTTTTTTTTTTTTTTTTTTTTTTTTTTGTGGATCTTACAATTAATCTAGGTTGCTAAAAGGTTTTTAGAATATAAAGCTATTAGATGGAATTTGTCATCTATTTTGATTTGTAACAGTATCATTTTCAAAGCAAAGTTTGATGCTTCTATTTCTATAAAAAAATGCTTTAAAAAAAGTTGATGTGATACAAGATTAATATAAAAATTAAGGTTGTCTTTGAATATTTAAAAGATGTTTCAATTTTTTTATTGCTTTCAAGTTTTTCTTTACATATAAGAAATGTAAGAAGAGTTACAACTTGAAAAAAAATCTTAATGATGATTCAATAATAGTTGAAAAATCTCAAAAAATATTAAACATCTCTTATTATTTTTTAAAACCTCCTAATATATGATAATATAAGGCCATTATTTGAAATGATGTATCTTAAAAATTTAACTTAAATAGTATAAAATATATATATTTTTTTTATCTTGATGCATAATCTTATATTTTAAAATTTTAATAATACACAACAAACATGAAGTTCATGCTCTTTTGTACTCTTAAAGTAGATTAAAATATTATATAGATATCAAACAACAAAAACATTCAAAAATCTTCAAAGACATCATTCATTAGATAATGAAAAATTATTGACATATTTTTAAATCCAAAAGGCATGACATTCTATTCAAAATATCCACATTTGGTTCAAAATACAAACTTCTATTAATTTCTTTCTTTGATGGATATCAATTAGTATATTCATCACAAATCTATTTTAATAAAGACCTTAGTTTGATTTAGTTGGTCAAGAAATCTCAGTATTAAGGATAGAAGATATGTATTCTTGTTTTTGATCTTGTTGAGTCCTTAATAATCCATATACATCAGCAATAAACCAACTATCTTCTTTATAAATAAGATAGGAGCACCTATTAGAAATTTTAAATGGTATATAAAATTATTAGCAAATTTTTTGTCAATATATTCTTTAGATGTAGCCAATTCATTTTGCAAGGAACTATTGATTGATCCAAATGAAGATTGACTTCCTTCTTAAAGATCAATTAAAGAATTGTATGGATATTATTTTAAAAGAACATATGTTATGAGACATGTATAAGATATTTATTTTATTGATGCATAAAAATATATAATTGAAGCCATTTTTGAGAAGTTTCTAGAATTAGATTTATGGTGGTGGTTCATATAAAACCTATTAGAAAATATTCTAAAAACAATTTAAGATGGTTATCTTAATAAGACCTATCTCTAAAAATTTCTAGAAAGGTGATTATCTAGGTATGGCCTACATCTCAAACCTTCTAAAAAAGATAGTTATTTTAGTAGAATGTATTATTAGGATAATTCTAAAAAGTTCTAAGATAGTTGGACAAAATATAGATAGCATTAGTTGAGGCTATGTTGACATTTGATTAGGTATGGCTTTGATTCCTTTCTCTTAATTAAATTTGGTTTATATTTTTATTTTATTTTATTTATTTATTTTTTTTGCTTTGTTTTTTTTTTATTCATCTATCTAATTCAATTCCATTCAATTTTATTTTACTCTGTTCTATCCTATATTATGATGGAATTTATGCTACTTTAGATTGGAAGGATTTTAAATTAAAGAAAGAATTTAGTTCCATTTCATTGGTAACAAAGTAAGTAATAGTTTTTTCTTTAATAGTGTATTAATAGCCAACAATTAGTTAGAGGTCAGTTGTTGTGGTTGTACCAAATATTTTTTTGAAGCTACCACAAGCTATTTTTAAGAAGACAGCTCAAAAGAGAAAAGGCGATATAATAGCAAAGTCTTGCAAAAAGATTACAACATATGAAATATAGTAGAGCCATCCTAGAAGAAGGCTCTAATACAGCACCTCATAGACTAGATAGCTACTCTACAAAGACAAATAGAAGTCTCTAGGGCAAATGAATTGACATCTATTAGGCTGAAATTAAGCAAGTCTCATACATATTCTAGGACTTTAAGGCAAGAAAATGTATACAAATGGCTCATTAGCATACAATAATACCTCCAACTATCTAAGGTAAATACCATCAAAAGAATTATGTATTATTAAAAGATATGGCAATCATTTGGTAGTGACATGAAGCTCCAATCTATAGAATTTAAAGTAGATTTTGTGAATAGGAGTTTAACATCAAGTTCAAATCAATGGAATTGAAGGTGGATTTTGTAACTAGAAGGAATTTGACATCAAGCTTAGGAATCAATTTTGATCTATCAATACAGAGAAGATAGTATCCATCAACTGGCTAATCTTACATAATCTAAGTCATTGCAAGATTATGTCTCTCGATTCAAGTTCCTATGTTTCTAAATTGACAACATTTCAAAGACAAAGATAATGGATCAACTTGTATAAGGATTGAAACCAACAATTTAATAAGAGGTAGAATTAAGGGATTTACAAATATTTCAAGGGGCAGTTAGGATTATAGAGAGGGTCAATGTTATAGATTTTAAAAACCATAAAGTATAACTTATAATACAGAGACTTATGCCATTGTCTAATACTATGGTACAACAATCAACATTGATAGAAATTGATGCCTTATAAGGACCATTGATACCATAGAGATGACAAATATTGGCATAATAAGAATTGTGTTTCTATTATTGAGAGCTACGCCATCAAATTAGAGATTGTCTAAAATGTCAAAATTTAGGTACTAACAAATCAAGATAGATTCACAATCTTAAGGCTCACCAAGTTGAAAAAGAAGTGAAGTAAGGAAATATGGCTCCCTAATAAAGACACTGAAGGCTAGTATTGAAGATATTTATTGTCTCTAAGAAACAATTGACATCACCTCAAACAACTATCAAAGGGTGGACTAATGAATCTAATGGATTGACTAAAAGGATAGCTATATTGAATGCTTGTAGATTGTTATTCTAAAGAAAATTGTATTTGAATTAGAATTATTGATTGACTTAGAATTAAAACCAAGATAATCAAAAGAGAAAGTATATACCTAATAGATAATCAAGACAACATATTGAATGAAACATGTGAATAGTTTTTTCTCTCTTTATTTAAGTACAATTTAATTAAATTGTAACTTGGATTAGAGTCCAATATTAACTAATGTAGAAATGCAAACCATAGATAAGATAAATAAAAAAAATAAAAAATGATATAATAATTATAATTTTTCTAATAAAATACAACCAAATCAATTACATATTTTTATGATTTATTTTTTAGCAATTATAGTTTATTTAGGTAAATGCCTTCAAAGACTTACGTAATTAAGCTTAAACTCTAAAACTTATGAATTAGTATAAAAATAAAAAGAATTGATACCACGCTGGAGTGCTAGTCTAGGGCTTTCCAAAATGGTATCAATTATGCAAATTAGAGTTACATCTAAGAAGTTATCTACAGATGAAGTTTTGATGGCAAAACTTCATTGAGTTAAAAATTCTTTAATAATTAGCTTTAAATATTAAAATTCGGTATTAATATGGAGATGAATTTTTTAATATAAAAGATAAAATTAAAAGATAAAAAATAAAATAAATAACAAAGTTAAAAGTTGGAGATAAAAAAGTAAAAGTTATAAATTAAGATTAAAAGTTAAGTTAAAATAAAATAACCTAAAGATTAAAAGTTGAAGATAAAAAGTAAAGTCAAAGATAAAAGTTTAAAAAATAGTATAACATAAAGATCAAAAGTTGAAGATAAAAAGGTAAATTTAAAGTTCAAAGTTAAGTAAAGATTGAAATAACATAAGATTAAAAATTGAAGGCCGAAAGGTAATTAGAAGCTAAAATTAACAAATAATTACCAAAAAAAGGTAAAAGATTCAATTAAGTAGTATTAATTAAAGGTAATAAGATGATTGAAGATTTAGTCCAGCAATTCATGCACTAAAAAGTGTAATTAGGAGGTGATTAGGACAGAAAAACTTATCTTGAGTATGTCAACTGAGTCGAGTTGAGAACAACAAACCCTTCTTGTTCAAAACAAATTGCCAGAAATTCTCCACAACTCTTATAGATTTGAAATTTTTTTGTAGTTGGATTTAACTTAAGCATGCTTTTTTTGCCTAAAGCTCATAGTGATTCAAGGTTTGACGTTGAAGATATGAATTTTTAAAGAAAGGTGACTTGAACTACCTATGCAGCAGATACCCACCTATTTAAAGATCCACAAAGAATGAGCTAATGATTCAAAGTTAAGAAATCTAGTTAATCCTGAAAACTACACTTAGCAAATATTCTTCTTCAGAAAATTTCAATAGAAAAACAAAAGTAAACACTAAGATATGTTTTTTCCAAGTTAGATGTTCTAAATTGCCAAGGTAGCAGACCCCTTCTCACCTAGAAATTCATCAAAAAAATTTTATTACTTGAAAGTTAGTGAATTTATTTTTCTAAAGAAATAGATTTCAGAGATCATTCATTCCAACAAACCATATTCAATTTGAATAAGAGGTCACCGAGTTATGGATTTATAAAGTCGGCACTCTAATGTAGCCAAAGGCAGCGGACCCCTCCACTTAAAAATTCTCCAAAAATCTGTCCAAGTTTCAAATTACTCGTGGATTGCATTGTTAGAAATATGGTGACTAAAAAAAGAAGAGTATAGAATATTACTCAAAAGCATAAAAAATTGAGTGACTGAGAGGAAAAATACCAAGGCGGTGATAAAGTGGAAAAAAAAATCCTTCAATTAAAAGCCTAGAAATAATGTGGCAGGGATTTGGCTTACAAAAAGGGGAAAGAAGCTTCGCCACCCAAGCCTTCTAAACCAGGTGGGAGGAAGGCCCAAAAGTGGTGGACACATCTCTACTATCTAGATCAAAAATTCCTAACTAAGATCAAGAGTCCATAGTGATCCTAAGCCTAAATCTGATTTTAAGTTTGGAAATGCCTATATCTCAAAAACTAATGCCTTTTTGGCAAAACTAACACCACCAATGTATCCAAAATACATTTTTATCTTAATATTGACGATTCAAAAGCTCAAATCTAAGTTCTAAATCATTAAAACTAATTAATTTGCTAATTTAGTTGTAAATTTTAACTAAAATTCTAATTCTAATTATCCTAATTAAGAGATGAGTAAGGATTCTTTCCATCAAAGCCTTCATGATCACCATTCTTCAATTTGAACTCCCTTAAGTACAAACTCTTGGCAAATCACAACCCCAATTTCAATTTGGCCATGAGTTAATACACTTTTGATTTTTGATTTTTGGTTTGGTTTGGTTTGGTTTGGTTTGGTTTTTTTTTTTTTTTTTTTTTTTTTTTTTCATTCTTCAACTCCAAATAGTGATAAAAATCATTGTGAAAGGAAACTCCACTATAAAAAATAGCTTGTCTCCATCTTCTAAAGATCATCATTAATTTAATAATTAGATTTTATAAATTTTAATCTATTTGAATTGCAAAATGGAATTTAAGCTTCAAAATCTTGAAATTAATTAGGAAGATAGAGCAATTAGATTTGAAGAGTTTTCTAACCATAATGAAATTAGAAATTAGTCTTGGAGTTGAAAATTAAGGTTGTAGATTAATTCAAGATATAATTTCTAAGAATTAGAAGAGAAATTTTGCTAGAATTTTAGTTTTGGCACTAAAAGAGAATTTCAACCAAATCAAGAAAGAAATCATAGACCTTCTAAATTTGCTATTTTTAGAATTTTAATAACAAATCAATATAATAATTAAAATTATCTATCTAATTAATAATCTAAAAATATGATAAAAATCATAATTAATGAAATAATTAATTTTTATCTATTAATTGATTATTTTAGTATTAAAATTAATAAAAATATGTAAAAAATTACAAAATAAATTATAATTAACTATTGGATCTTTTAATTGTGCTGACAATGCTTTTGAAGTTTACTCATTTATAGGGCTTGTTAGATATCATCATCTTTTTGTTCAGAAATTTACACACATTTATATCTTATTGACAAGCTTATTAAAGAAGGATACCTTATTTGAATAGAAACTAGAGCAACAAAGTGCCTTTGATAAGTTAAAGGAGGTTAGCAATTAAGATGTATATAATTAAGAGCAACTAATAATTATATATGCTACGAAGGTATACTGACACTATTTGTTAGAAGAGCTAGTAACTATTTGGATTGACCATTGATTCCTACCATACTATTTATATTTATAAAATATAAGAGCACAACATCATTGTATAGAAAAGCAATTGTAATTCTTTGATATTTAGCTTGATTATAAACAAAGAAAATAATACATCATACCAAACACTTTATTATAGAGACCACACTTGAAGCCCAAATTGGAGGATAATATAGAAGTTGCTACCATTAATAATGTCAATTCAAAGCTAATCAAAGAAGCAAAATGGAAAGAAGCTACAAATTAGAATGTTTATTTCAAGATGCTCATTAATTTTCTAAAGGTAGTTAATGTATAATATTAAGATTATCATCTCAATGATGGCTTCTTCTATTTCAAGAAGCAAATTTTTATACCAAATGATACTATATTCTGGACAAGCATACTTCAAGAGAGACACGACATTTCAATATTTGAACATCTGAGGCATGAGAAGACTCTAGAATGGATCTCAAAAATATAATTTTGGATAGATTTGGATTGTGATATTCAAGCTTTAGATTGCTCTTACAAGTCATGTCAACGTAAAAATGCATGCAATACAACATTTCTTGAGCTATTATAATCAATTCCACTACCTACGGCTGTCACGAACATACATATAATTACCTATATGAATAGATAAAAGTATGTAAAAGTAGGTTAATTGTGTAATATCTTCTAGAGAAGCTTCTTAGAAGCTTCATAGACGCTGCTTTGACTTTATAGGAGTCTATAGTTGACTTTTAGGTTAGAAACTTGGTCAACAAGTTAGCCATGTGCCACGCATGTTAGAAGCTTAAAGAACAAGCTAACTACGTGGTCCATCCATAGAAAACTTGCCTTGCAAGCAAAGGCATGTGGCCTAGAAAGTCAACATATATTGGAGGTCTTATAGAACATCGCCACGTGGCTTCTAGTTAGATAGTATATATAGAGGCAAGAGTGAAGCCCTCTTCACTCTTGTCAACTCCTTTCTTGCTTCTAGTCTAGTTTCAAGGGTCTCTAGTTTTCTTGTATTTTGGCAATAGCCATTCCAGTTTCTTTCTTAATATACATATTTCTATTTTGTCCTATTTCTTTTTGAGAAAAGTCTCACTTACTCTTTAGCTTTCATCGAGTTCTTGTCCCTGACAGATTGACAAGAGTCCACTTACAATATCAGAGCTTTGTCTTTTCTTGATTAAGAGTGGATTACCCCTTTTTCTTGATAAGACATAAGCGCATTAGAAGTTGCGGATTACCCTCTTTTAAACTGATATTGTTCTTAGTATTTTCTTTGTTATCAATTCCTCTCTTCTATTTGTTTTGAGCGTTGTTAGACATCTTCTCTTTTCTAAGTGCTACTATGGCAGAGCTTGTTGAAATGAAGAGTGCAATGGCACAGATGCAAGAACAATTGAGGGAGTTAATGCTTGCGATGCATCAACTCAATTTACCACCACAAGGAGCAACAAGAATGGTAGGAAGTGAAGATATAGAGATGATTGGGGCTGCTTCAACATCTGCACCAAACCATGTCCCTTCTCCCAGAATGGAACACCCTTCGAGTGTTAGAGAACCGAGAGTTGCCTTGCCCGAGAAGTTTGATGGTACCAGATCCAAGTTTCGAGGATTCATCAATCAGGTCCAACTAGTGATTGAACTTCAACCCCAGAGCTATCCAACTCCAGGGTCACAAGTTAGATTCATTGGTACACTTCTTTCAGGTTCAGCATTGTCATGGTTTTCATCTTTTTTTGAACGACGAGATCCAATATTGGATAATCTGGAGGCTTTTTTGGCGGAGTTTCGATCCATGTTTGGAGAACATGATGCAATTCGTGTTGCAACCAACAAGATCCGTATTTTGCGACAAGGCAATCGATCAGTAACATTATATGCTTCGCAATTTTGACAACTTGCAACTGATATCAAGTGGGATGATGCCGCACTTGTGAGTCAATTTCTCTACGGATTACAATATGAGGTAAAGAAATTGATGCTTAATTTACCTGATCCTCAAACATTGAGTCAAGCAATCGACTTTGCTGTGAAGTGCGACAATCGACTTTTTGAATTTCGATCCGAGAGTCGCACAAGTGGGCCTCAACGTTACTACAATTCAATGGCAACACCGACGTCTCCTCAACACATACCTTCGGAAGTAGAGGATATGCAAATTGATGCGGTACGTTTCAAACCTCTTACTGAGCAAGAAAAGTCTCGTCGTCGACAAGAAGGATTGTGCTTATATTGTGGAGAACCTAAGCACACTGCTCAACATTGTCCAAAGAAGCGACGTAACTACAAAATGAGGAGTACGGCTGTCAAAGAAGACAGTATGTCGGAAAACGAGTACGTCCAGCTACAATAGGGACCGTGCGGCTGGAATCTTGTACAACTTCTAATAAAGGTCCTATCCTCTCCTCAAAACCATCTCCTTGTTTTATAATAGATGTGCGTTTAGGACCTAATAATTACAAAGCCTCTGCCTTGGTAGATTCAGGAGCCTCATCTTGTTTTTTAGATGAAGAATTTGCTAGATGTCATAGAATATCATTAATACAAAAAACTAAACCTGTACACGTAGAAGTCATAGATGGTCGTCCGTTGTCTTCTGGAGATGTAACTCACGAAACACTTCCTGTAGATGTAGTAATAAATGGTCATAGTAGTTGCGTAATTTTTAATATAATTAGATCTCCCTCTAATCCAGTAATTTTAGGCTTATCATGGTTAGAAAAGTATAATCCTCGAATAGATTGGATTTCTCGTAAACTTGATTTTCCTCAGAGCATTAGTAACAGTTCTATTAACCAAGTAAAAAACCATGAGTCTAGTATAGTAAAACTCGCACCTATAGGTGCAAAAGCATTTATACACGCAGCAAAAGAAGGATCAACTTTTGCTATTTATGCTGCACCTATTTCTGAAAGCGTAAAGACTTCAAGTCGCATTCCAAGTCAATATCAGGATTATCAAGACGTTTTTGAGAAAAAGAATGCAAATATTCTTCCTGAGCATCGCCCATACGATTGTTCAATCGATCTCAAGGAAGGAACTCAGCCACCATTTGGACCAATTTACAGTTTATCGCAAGATGAGTTGGCTGAACTCAAGACATATATTGACGAGAATTTAGCGAAGAATTTCATACACCATTCAAAATCTCCAGCAGGAGCTCCAATTTTATTCGTAAAGAAAAAAGATGGATCTTTACGAATGTGTGTTGACTATCGAGGACTCAACAAGATCACAATCAAGAACAGGTATCCATTACCTTTGATATCAAGACTCCTTGACCAGTTAAATCAAGCTAAGATCTACACAAAAATAGATCTAAGAGGAGCATATAATCTAGTACGGATCAAAGAAGGAGATGAATGGAAGACTGCGTTTCGAACCAGGTACGGGCATTTTGAATATAATGTCATGCCTTTTGGACTCACGAATGCACCAGCTGCTTTTCAACATCTCATGAATGATGTATTTCGTGAATTCTTAGACAATTTTGTCGTCTGCTACCTAGACGATATCCTGATTTATTCTAAGAATGTTGAAGAACATGAAATACATGTTCGTCAAGTATTACAAAAACTCAGAGATGCAGGATTGTACGCCAAGATGGAAAAGTGTGTATTTCACACTACTCAAGTTGACTTTTTAGGATACATCATTTCAAATGATGGTCTTATGATGGATTCTAAGAAAGTCCAAACAATCATGGATTGGAAGATTCCAAAGACTGTGAGAGATGTCCAATGTTTCTTGGGATTTGCCAATTACTATCGGATCTTCATCAAAGACTTCTCACGAGTTGCAGCTCCACTTACACGCTTGACTAGTAAAGATAAATCCCAATGGAATCAAGAAGCGGAAGCAGCATTTGAAGCCTTGAAGACATCGTTTGTCTCTGCACCAGTCTTATATCGTGTTGACTTTTCCAAGGCATTTTTTATGGAAACAGACGCATCGGATTTTGCCTTGGGTGCAGTTTTATCACAAATGGGAACAGATGACA